>NW_016911456.1:145827-283950 GCF_001483705.2 Eufriesea mexicana | reverse complement strand
CAGTTTCCATACCAAGAAAATTAAAATGTACCTCAATTCCAAATATAAAATTTCATAAATATAATATTAAATTCTGTCATAAAAATAAAAATAGAATAAATTTCAAACACAAATATTAAATTAAACATATTAAAATTATAAATATTTAAATACCTTCGTGCAATTAAAAAATTCTAAAAACATATTAAAATTGTTAAAATCTAAAAAAAAATTCTCAAATTTTTAGAATAGACCAGTAAACAAACACACGTCTCCAAGAATACTGTCACTGATGCATTATTTCCCAAAAAGACGAAAAAGGAATCACCGTTTCACAGGCGGCACGGAAACTTTCCCGAGTGCATCAATGTGCAAGGCACGGGAGAAATGAAAAACGCAGTCAGAATTTATCCATTTCTCATCGGCCGTAACCCGAGAGGCGGCTTTCCACGAAACTGCAGCTATACCGCGCGCCACGAATGCCCGCCGCATCGCGAAACAGGTGCACGTGTCATCATTAATTTCTCCGTGACAGAACGATCCGGATCGAGAGATACCCCACTGAAAGGGTTTTAAACGTTCCCATCTCGATGAAACGTGATTTTTTTTCCAGGTCGACTGATATAACGTTCCCGCCGTCGAAAACGAGGCATTAGCATGAGTGCGCGCCGGCGGAGAGACCGGTAGGATAATTACACTGATTGGTCGTCAGTGCCGGATGCGGCGCTGCGAGCGCGGGTGCGCGCGCACGCGACCGTGTGCCTGTTACGCCGAACCAAACGAGCGTTATCCGCGATGGCACGCAGCTATCATCGGCACATGGCCTGGGTTGTCATTAATCGCATTGATGACCTGCGATCACGCAGATCGGATTTCGGCTCGTTCGTCGTTGCTTTTCCAATCGTTCTCGCTAATCCTGCATGCGTTTCCATCGAATTTCTATGCGTGTAATCCTCGTGAACGATATAGGTCGATTATTCAGCGATGGCTGCCACATCGGGATATCTCTGCTCGAGATCGGTAAAGGGTCTGACGCGTAGGTATTATTCGTGGGATCGGGACCGATGCGGGGAATTTTTGTTAGTCGTGTCACGACCGTTCTCGCGTCATGTTTTTATCCGGAATTGCTGGGTGGTCCAAATGAAATAATAAATTAATTCGCTCGCACCTGTGAATGAAATATTTCGCGCTGCGGCGTGGTTTATGTGACACACTTTGGCAGCTATGTTTTTGATATTTACGACTGAATGTCGAATTATGTTTTTTTGGGCAGTAAAAGGAATTGGAAATATTCGTTTGTGAAAGTTACAATCATTGTCGAATTTTTATTGTTTACCATCTGATTTTTTAATTTTCGCGCAGTGGAATTGCTAGGTAAGCGAACGACGGTTCTAGGGAATATCTGGGGACAAAAGACACTGCTGCTAGAAACATATCTTGGGTATAGATATAAGAGGATTTAAAGAAGGGGTTGACTATTTTATGAATTTTATCTATACATATTATCTATAGATATTATATATTATAACGATACCGAGATACCTTATGTTAAGACTAAGAGTATTAAATAGTCATTGATAGTAGACTTCATAGAGGGTTAAACTCGCGGGAATTAAAGTGCCAAAAGAATAACAATTTTTTTCTTTGTTTTTTTCTACAAGATTTGGAAAATAATTTAGAATTGTGGTTGATTTTATCTAGCATGTTATTATGTTTTTATTATTATTTATTTTATGTTTTACTGCGTTTTATTTAAAATAATGTAAATATTTGTTTTATGTAGATTTTTGAATGTGTTGCTACACAAAGCCAGTGAAAGTAATCAGTTATTATGCATAAAAAATTATTATACAGGTTCCTAGTACTGTGCATCTGAACGATAATTGTATAAAATATGATATAATATGAAAAAGAATAAATATAATGGTATATTATAACTACAATCAACGCTGATATGTATATGTCAGTTCCAGATTATGTCAGATCTACCTCAATGTTTGAAATTAAAAATTTGAATTATTTTTTGACACAATGGTTCAAGTATTAATTATGACAACTTGTTTTTTTAAGTAAAACATTTCATGGAAACTGAAATGAATTGAACAAATGATACAGAAGTTTGGCTAGCCCCTAGTCGAATGATGAATTGAATCAACAGGAATTTAGTCTATGATGAAATACAGGTTGGTAACTTATTCAAGAATAGAACCCTAAATATTTTATTACCTGGTATTTATATTGCGAAATTAAGTGACAGACAAACTTTCATGATTTATTAAAAGTTTTTTAATTAAATATATTAATATTGTCATCAATATTGTCATCGTATAATTTTTTTTAGTACCTCTACACCTCAATATATTAATATTAAATAAATTTTACATTAATATATAAGATAATAAAATAATTAACTTTGAGAAATCAACAAAATTTATTTTCAATAAAATGAATATATTTGTTAATTCTATTCAAAATAATTAAAACTTGAAAATATGTATTTTTATTTAAACGAAATAATAATTATTATTGGAATTTATGATACGTAATATTTATTATACAATATTTTGTGAGCAGAAAGTCCTTATGTAAAATGTTAGGTTTCCCAACAAATCCAAATCCTCTTAATTTAATATGTTACATATAACTAGTAAATCCAAATCCTTTTAGTTTAACGTATAACATATAGATAACAAATCTAAATCCTCTCAGTTTAACGTATTACATGCATTCATGAAAATCTAACCTAACTTGCAAAAGTAATATCCTATTTGTCCTAAACAGCATATTATTTTCAAAAACTTGAATTACATTAATACAATAACGTTTACTCAAAAAAGTAATCTAAAATGTATCATTCTATAACATAACAAAGAGGATAAAACAAACATAAAACGAATTTTTACAAATTGTATGTACTTTACGATTCAATACAATACTTCAAAAACCATAATATCTTCAATAACTCCAATTACATTAATATAATAAACTTTGCTCAGAATAAATAACCTAACAATTAAAAAATAAAAGAAAGTTAATTGCTTCATGTCTAAGGAAACACATAAAATAAAACAAAATTTAAAATAAATTAAAAAAATGATGCATATTTCATGGTCAGAATGGTCCAAACAGCACAGCAATATGCATCTTCAATAATTGCAATGAAAATAACCCCAATAACGTTCGCTGAAAGCGAATAACCTAACCATCCGAAATAACCTCAGACACCCCATGTATCAACAAAACACAAAATAATTAAATCCCCCCCAAAAAAGATTCTCAACTCTCCCCGTCTTGAACCGGAATCATCGATTAGAACGTACAAAGGAAACGAGAATTACGGCTCTGTATACTCGGCGGAGTAAGGAAAATGACAGCAACGCCATCTCCAAAACACGGGACTAGAAAGTACTGAGAACGCACACGCACGTGAGGATTGCGCGTAGGCAGAGAGAGCGCGAGAGCCTAAGAAAGTTACCTGAAAGGGGCAATCAATATCGTCCAACGAAGCCAGTCCACGGACGAGCCATCGAACGCCGGTGCAGCATGTTTACCGAAAAAGCAGCAGCGGCGCAGATCGAAGCGCTCTCCCTCTTTTGGCCGGCGTGGTGTGGCTCCGAGACAATCAGGCCGGGACACGGAATCACTTCAGCGACGCTAATTCGGAACGTGCTGGTATACGAAACGCTTCCGCACTGTTCCACGTCTCCCTCTTCTTCATCCTCGCACCGAAAACAGTTGTAGATCGTGCGGTCTTTCTCCCACTAGCGCGCCACCAGCGGCGTGCGTCCTCGTCGCGCGAACCCCCGGCACGGTTCACCTCGGGGTTCCCCCCTCCCGCCGCGGAACGGGTATATAGCCTCGCCTCCGAAATTCCTCGCTTGTACACTCTTGGCTCGTGCTACGAGAAACGTGGGAAGATTCTCAGGCCTGGAGAAGCCCCGAGCGCCCCCCACCACGCGCGCCCAACACGCGTTGCAACCGTCTGCGTGGCCTTTGTCGAGCGCGTGCGTGTGCGTGTGTACGTTCACAGCTCGGCCGTGCGGAACACATGCACGCGCGGCTTTATGTGGGAATACAGAGGCGTCGCGCGGCTCTATCGCTCCGTCCTTCTCGCTCTCGTTTCGGTCGCATTGTGCACCGAGCCGTGAGTCCTCTTTGTGCGGCAGAAGAGCCAACCCGGCCGGTAATGTAACCTTACCGTGGCCCCATTGCCGCTTGTTGTGCACATAATACGAGGCTATTGTACCGAGCACGGGCCATATTGTTGCCCACATCTCGGTCGGCACCCTGCCACGCCAACGGCACCGACGATCCCCTTTCCTTATTCTCTTACTTGCTCTCGTCGCAGTTCTTCTGTCTTTCTCGCTCCTATTTCGTCTTTCTTCGGTCGGGAAGCTTCTCTCTCCTCACGTGGCCGCGTTGATCTGAATCTGCGCGGATGTCGAGAAGGGTTTACGTGTAGTAAGGGTGCCGTTCGTGCGGGGCTTGGCGCTGCGTTCGCGTGATGGGTGTTCCAGAGATGGTTAATTCTTTTTCTTTTTTTTCCTTCTTTTCTCTTTTTCTCCTTTTGGTTCTTGTTTCGCGCTGTGTGTACGGTGACGTTGGGGAGATTGGACAGGAGAGATGGGGTGAACGGTAGTCGTTTAGTAGGTCCGATTTCTTTTGGACAATTTGGGGAGGGGAATGAATAGCGGATAATGGATGAAACTGTATACAGAAATTATGGTATTGTATCATGTTATATGTATTAATATGCTGTATTAATTCTTGCTACTAATAGGTTTTTTGTTATAGGAAAGTAACATGTTGAAGGAATTTTTTATATAATATGAAAAAATTTTATACAAATTGGTGAGTAAATATTACTAATATATTACTAATTAACTACTATATTAGTAATTTTCGTGCCCTTATTGGTAGCTTAGAGTTGCTTCGCGAGTTCAAAGGGTGTATATTGAAAATTTATATACCGGGTGTATATTATGTTTGGACACAGTGGATTAAAAATTTGAAGGCAATACTAATTACCAGATAGTGTTAAAAAATAAAAATATGTATAATGTTGCATCCTCTGATACTGTTAATGTAACGAACATAGTTAAAACTGACACAGTGTAATATTAAATAAAAAGAAAAAAGAAACCTAATTCAGAAAAGCATTCGTATCAATAAATACAAGACTGAATAGCATGAAGGAAACATAACCAAGGTATTAACAATGTATTTGTTACTCTTTTCTTCGTTTTTCTTCGATTTATAAATCGAAATATCGATATAGGTTATAGATAATTATTTATATATTTATTTATAAAGAATTTCTTTTCGTTTCACGGCTTTATGTTTAATAAAATGGAATTTGTTATATGAATACTGCATCAAATTTGTATCATACTTATTTAATTTCGACTTTTATATTGAATTTTATATTTTATTTCGAGTTCGTTCACCTTAAGCATTTGGGTGCCAATTGGCTTGCCTTAGGAAGTACATGTATCTAGAAGGTTATCCTATTTCAGTGAAATAATTTCATATTTACATGATTTAAAAATATTTTTCTACAAGAAAAAAAAAATAAATAAATAGTTTTAAATCGTAAAAAAATATTTATATTGGTAGTAGTATATTCAATTTTAACTAGTATAGTAGTATTACAACTAAGATTTTTGTTTTTTTTTTTGTACCTTAATAGCTACCTTGATTTTCTTTTAAGTTTCCTAACTTGGGAAATATAACAAAATTATTATTATATAATTTCTTTTTTATATTGAAATTTAATTTCTTTTAGCAAGATTTTCTAAAAGAAAAATTTCAAAAAACGTTAGCAACTGTAGGGAGAATTAAAGAAATTAAATTTGAGAATTATAATAAAATTGTGACATTTATATTGCATAAAATGTAAATATAAATATTCTATGTCTGTATCACTTAAATCATTATGTAATCTAATGGTATATAATCGTAAATACATATTTTGGATATTTCGAGAATTATTATTTACAAAATTTTAGTACGAAAGAACCAAAACCAAAATATATAAAATATAAGAATTATTATGAAACAAAATTTTACTGCAAAAGTTCCAAAATTAAAATAAAGAAATAAGTATATAAAATAGAAGATATTGAAAAAATTCGTAGCACAAAAGTATGAAAACCAAAATAAGGAAATAAATATATAAAATATACGAATTTTCATTCTACAAAATTTTAATACAAAAGTGAAAAAACTAAAATAATAAAATACTTCAAGCACTATTATTCGTCAAAATCTTATTGGAAAAGTACCAAAAGCAAAATAACTTTCCACAAAATTATGGAAGAATATAAAAAAATCCGAATAAATCATTAATACCCTATTATAATCACTGTGTCGAGGGTTGTAATTTGCAGCGAAGTGTATTATATAAAATAATGTATATAAAATACTTCAAGTACTATTATTCGTCAAAATCTTATTGGAAAAGTACCAAAAGCAAAATAACTTTCCAAAAAATTTTAAAAGGATATAAAAAAATCCAAATAAATCATTAATACCCTATTATAATCACTGTGTCGAGGGTTGTAATTTGCAGCGAAGTGTATTATATAAAATAATGTATATAAAATACTTCAAGTACTATTATTCGTCAAAATCTTATTGGAAAAGTACCAAAAGCAAAATAACTTCCCACAAAATTTTGAAAGGATATAAAAAAATCCGAATAAATCATTAATACCCTATTATAATCACTGTGTCGAGGGTTGTAATTCGCAGCGAAGTGTGGTGCAAACGCGCCATAAGTTGACATCCGCATTGAACCGCGAAAAATGTAAAGCGACCGTAACGGATCCACTTAACTCGCTGCATCGTCCGACCTAACCCTTTCGACGTTAAGCCAGTCGATAACAATCGCACGCTTCCATCCAAGCATAGCCCGAGTGACCCATTTACCGTGACGCCTATAGGCGTACACTGCACGCTATCCGCTTTTAGCAGACGAATCCTCGGCGGCAAAAGGTGCATGCAGACAAAAGCTATTAGACCGATGCCAACACGCTGCTCGTCAAACTCGCTGCTATCGTTAGTCGTCGTGAAGTATAATCAATCATATCAAGGAAGGAGGAATTTGCCGCAATTCGCCTGCATTGAACGCTAACAGGATTTGTAATGGAAACGTTAAAAGGTTATTAGTAGGTGTCAGTAGCTATTTGCGGAAGGGAAAATATATGCAATATAGGATACTGGTAATATGTAATTTTCGCAATTGATGGTGCCTTTTCTTTTTTTCTTTTCTCTTTGTAGGATGGAATGTTCCTCATTCGTTAAATATGATCATATGGTGGCGAGTGAGATTACACAGTTGGGATAAGATGGTAACTAAATTATCTAACTAAATTAAAAATTAAATGTAATTACTATTTTGTGCTGAATATACTAATGATATTAAAATATGATATATAGGGTATATAGAATATCCCAAATGTATAAATGTATGTAGAATATAAAATTTAGTAGATTCTAAGTATATGTTGTATAATAAAATTGTATATAGCTGGATTATATATGATGGAATATATAGAATATATAAAAAAATCCGAATAAATCATTAATACCCTATTATAATCACTGTGTCGAGGGTTGTAATTTGCAGCGAAGTGTATTATATAAAATAATGTATATAAAATACTTCAAGTACTATTATTCGTCAAAATCTTATTGGAAAAGTACCAAAAGCAAAATAACTTTCCAAAAAATTTTAAAAGGATATAAAAAAATCCAAATAAATCATTAATACCCTATTATAATCACTGTGTCGAGGGTTGTAATTTGCAGCGAAGTGTATTATATAAAATAATGTATATAAAATACTTCAAGTACTATTATTCGTCAAAATCTTATTGGAAAAGTACCAAAAGCAAAATAACTTCCCACAAAATTTTGAAAGGATATAAAAAAATCCGAATAAATCATTAATACCCTATTATAATCACTGTGTCGAGGGTTGTAATTCGCAGCGAAGTGTGGTGCAAACGCGCCATAAGTTGACATCCGCATTGAACCGCGAAAAATGTAAAGCGACCGTAACGGATCCACTTAACTCGCTGCATCGTCCGACCTAACCCTTTCGACGTTAAGCCAGTCGATAACAATCGCACGCTTCCATCCAAGCATAGCCCGAGTGACCCATTTACCGTGACGCCTATAGGCGTACACTGCACGCTATCCGCTTTTAGCAGACGAATCCTCGGCGGCAAAAGGTGCATGCAGACAAAAGCTATTAGACCGATGCCAACACGCTGCTCGTCAAACTCGCTGCTATCGTTAGTCGTCGTGAAGTATAATCAATCATATCAAGGAAGGAGGAATTTGCCGCAATTCGCCTGCATTGAACGCTAACAGGATTTGTAATGGAAACGTTAAAAGGTTATTAGTAGGTGTCAGTAGCTATTTGCGGAAGGGAAAATATATGCAATATAGGATACTGGTAATATGTAATTTTCGCAATTGATGGTGCCTTTTCTTTTTTTCTTTTCTCTTTGTAGGATGGAATGTTCCTCATTCGTTAAATATGATCATATGGTGGCGAGTGAGATTACACAGTTGGGATAAGATGGTAACTAAATTATCTAACTAAATTAAAAATTAAATGTAATTACTATTTTGTGCTGAATATACTAATGATATTAAAATATGATATATAGGGTATATAGAATATCCCAAATGTATAAATGTATGTAGAATATAAAATTTAGTAGATTCTAAGTATATGTTGTATAATAAAATTGTATATAGCTGGATTATATATGATGGAATATATAGAACTATTTTTTTATATTATTATATTACTACATCAATATAGAATATATCTATATTATACATCAAATACACAAAATGTAGAATAGAAAATATTTTCTATATATTTTATAATAAAATTGTATAGATGTGAACTATATATAATAGAATATGTAGAATTATTTGTTTATATTATATTTTTGCACTAAATATAAAATATATGTATATAATACATCAAATACACAAAATGTAGAATAGAAAATATTTTCTATATATTTTATAATAAAATTGTATAAATAAGGATTATATATAATGAAATATATAGAATTATTTTTTTATATTATTATATTTTTACATTAAATATAGAATATATGTATATAATACATAAAATGCACAAAATATAGAATCGAAAATATTTTCTATATATTCTATAATAGAATTGTATAAATATGGATGCTGTATAGTACATAGAGTTATGTTTTTATGATATTATATTTTTATTTATGTTTTCTTCAATTATGGTTAATAAAAATGAATATAACAATATTGTCAAGATTCCATTTTCTAAAACAAAATATTCCTGCAGAACAAAATTACCATTTTAAATTTCGACAATTTCAAAATCTATAATACTTCCACGCCACTACAAATACAATTAAATAGGTACACTTTATTAAAGAGAAATATACTCTATTTTCTATATTGCTACTTTCTCCATGTGCATTTTATTTAATAGTGTCCAATAAAGAAATTAATGCAAAAATTGTATTAAAACATCAGTTCTTAAAACAAAATATTCCTCTTCCAAAATAATATCACCACTCTAAAATTTACAGTTTCTATTTACATTTTATACATTTTATTTAATTCTGATCAATAAAAAAATTAATGCAAAAATTGTATTAAAACTTTAATTCTTGAAATATAATATTCCTCTTTCAAAATAAAATAACCACTCTAAAATTTACAGTTTCTATTTACATTTTATTTAATTGTAACCAATAAATAAATTAATTTAAAAATTCTATCAAAACCTCAGTTTTTGAAACAAAATATTCCTCTTTCAAAATAAAATCACCACTCTAAAAGCAGCTAAATTAAAAATCTACAAATTCTATTTACATTTTACTTAATAGTAACCAATAAAAAGATGAATGCAGAAATTGTATCAAAACCTCAGTCCTTAAACCAAAATATTCCTTTTCCAAAATAAAATTACCACTCTAAAAGCAGCTAAATTAAAAATCTACAAATTCTATTTACATTTTACTTAATAGTAACCAATAAAAAGATGAATGCAAAAATTGCATCAAAACCTCAGTTCTTGAAAGAAAATATTCCTACTCTAAACCCTGTCAAAATAAAAACCAACAGTTTCTGTGCACATTTTATTTAATTATGCAGAATGAATGCAAAATCCATATCAAAACCTCATTTTCTGAAATAAAATATTCCTCTTCCAAAATAAAATCACCACTCTAAAATTTACAGTCTCTATTTACATTTTACCTCATTCCAACCACTAAAGAAATTAATACAGAAATAGTATTAAAACCTCAGTTCTTGAAACAAAATATTCCTACTCTAAACCCTGTCAAATTAAAAATCAACAGTTCCTATGCACATTTCAATTATTAACAAATTATTATTAATTAATTTAATTAATTATGACCAATAAAAGAATGAATGGAAAAATCATATCAAAACCTAAATTCTCAATAAAACCAAAATATTTCTCTCCAACCAAAACCCACAATAATCCCAACCCCTCGAAATTCAGACCTCATCCACTACCCCCTAAACACCATAAAAATCACCGATCACCTTCGTCCCTCGAGAAACAAATGCAGAAAAGCTCGCTGCACCTCCTGTCTCCCAGATAGCCACAGGCCACGTAGTTCTAAAAATACGTATATTTCTTGCATTCGGTATTAATAGCGACTCTGCCAAAGTATCCACTATGAGCATAATTTACACGTATCTGGTCCCCCACTCTGGCATTTCCCGTTTAATAAGCGGTTCTTACACAGCCTGCTTTGAATAAGCGAAATACATAAACCCATGCTCGCCCAGCGCCATGAGCCTCCTCGAGCGCGCCAAACCGTTAAAGGGTTAAATTAGTCTTGCCGATCTGGCAGTGCGGACTGCTGGTAATTACGAATGGATTAAACCGTGGCCGGACAAGGGCATTCAGGAACGTTTCATTCGTCGGACGTTTACAAACTAGCCGACAAATATTTATGCGTCCGGATTATCCAGCTGCTGCTAGAGCCGCGGGTTCGCAGAAAGCGGTTTACGGTGAAAACTCGCAGGGAAATCTGGTTACATTGAAGCGAACGTAAAGATAAAAAGAATATTTTTCCAGCCCGGTATGCGGGTACTAATACGAGTTAAATATCTGATAATCGGGTTGTTCGCTGGCCAAAGGCGACGTTCGCTCCGGGTCCCGAGCTTTTCTTTCAGCCACTGCGTCAAGGTAGCAGATTTATCGAGCTGCATCGACTTTTTCTACCATCTTCGGCCACTTCCATCCTTCCTTTTTCACTTTTTCACACGTCCAAGGACAAAGACTGCGCGCAGACTGTCACAGGGTGCAACGAAAAGCAGCTAGGCGGAGGAAGGGCACGCATAAGGTATGATTAAACCGGAACGGTTCATTGTGGTCATTTTACATGTAAAATGCGGGCAACGAGGACGTGGCCCGGCAACAATCAATTTCCATGCCGCTGCCGGGAATTTCTCTTTATTACCATTTTCATTCCCAGCCGTGTTATTAATGGCGGGGTGCTTTTCCCCGCAACCCCCTCGCCGAGCGTGCCCGAGATTACGAGCTGACCAGCGAAGCTTGATACGGTGCTTGCGGTAATGGGATTGCATTATCCTTGATGATAATATTTCGCCACAATGTCGCCACGATCTTATAGAGATCCTCTTATCGTCGCAGACCAGTTTTTGTCCGCGTTTTTCACATCGGGTGTCGAGACATGGAGTACCAGATACGATCTCGGGGATATTTTATGCTTTAAATAACACCGGGAGCTGGTACAACGTCAGAGGAAATTAGAGAGAGGAGATTGATACGATTTTTGGTCACGTGAAATTTGGTCTACTGGCTTTGAGAGGTTTTTGGATGTTAGAAAAGGGGCGAGTGGAGGTTAAGAGGTTAGGATTCTATAAGGTTGGGATATTAACCCTTTGCACTCGAGAGGGGAGCATAACAAGGAGAGTGCAAGTCCTGCACCGATTTAATTGAAACTTTGTAGCTTTATAGATTTCGTCATGCAGTTCAAGAATATACAGAAAATGTATATACTTTATATTTATTCTTCCAGTAAATTTCAGAAGGCACTGATATTCTTCCACTTTAAGAATCTATTTTGAAAATATTCCAAAACTAATCCAAACTTTTACAGTATCACGAATGAACAGTATCATTGGTGACCAGATATTTGCAGATGTAATACTTTTAACTAATAATAAAGATTTCTGTTTTCTACCTGTGTGATTATTTTTTTCCCAAACAAATTTTCAACTCCAAAATTTCTCCATTTTAACAATTTTTTTCAAAAACATCCTAAATTTAACCTAAATTTCTACAGTATCGTGAGACTTATTGTTAGTGAAAAGAAATTTGTAGATGTGACACTTTCAATTAATAATAAAGGTTCCTGTTTCCTGTCTCTATGATTATACTTTCTCCCAATAAATTCTCAACTCCAAAATTCTTCCACTATAACAAACCTTCTTCAAAATATTTCAAACCTAATCCAAACTTTTATAGTATCATGAGACTTACAATTAGTGAAAAGATATTTGCGGATGTAACACTTTTAACTAATAATTAAGATTTTTAAAGACTTTTGGTTTCTATCTTTATGATTATAACTTCTCCCAGGAAATTCTTAATTGAAAAATTCTACCATTTCAGCATTCTTCAAATCATTCTAAACCTATTCCAATCTTTTACAGTATCATGAGATTTAGTGAAAAGAAATTTGCAGATGTCACACTTTCAATTAATAATAAAGGTTCCTGTTCCCTGTTTCTATGATTATACCTTCTCCCAATATATTCTCAACTTCAAAATTTCTACAATTTAATATTCTTTCTTCAAAATATCTCAAACCTAAACCAAACTTTGATAGTATCATGAGTCTTAGTGAAAAAAATTTGCAGATGTATCGCTTTTAATTAATAACAAAGATTCCTGTTTCCTATTTTTATAGTTATATCTTTTAGAGAATGTATCTATGATATATGTTTCTCATTCCAGGAAGCTCTCAACTTTAAAATTCCTTCACTTCAACAATCTTTCTTCAAAATATTTGAAACCTGCTCTAAACTTTTATAGCATAATGAGACTTACAAGGAGAGTGCAAGTCCTTCGTGTCACCGATTTAATCGAAACTTTGTAGGTTTGTAAATTTCGTCACGCAGTTCAAGAATATATATCATTATAGCCGCCACTACTAGATGGTTTTTGAGATCTTTCATCTCCTTATCCTGAGCTATGCAGTTAGCATATGATTTTCGACAGGGTCTTGGATTAGTTCTGGGTCATGGGACCCTGTGTATACAGTTTTAATTTAAAAAAATAATAGGGTATCTATACCCTATTCAACATGGTAATTCCTAATCCTGATTCAAAAGGGAGGACCTACCTCACTCATGAAAAACGAATGAAGAGGAAAGGTCAGTAATTATAATTACAATCTCAGCTCTAGTTGTATATGGAAGATATGAGAAGAGGACAGGGAATGTTCATTTACCAACTTTTACAATTTGTTACTGGTTATTAAAAACTAAATAAATTAGGGTTACATGCTGTATTTTCTGATCTATGTAGCTAGATCAAGGTGTAGATCTTCAAATTTATTTAACTTTGTTCCCTTATTATATGTGATTAGTATTAAATATTAATTAAAAGTTAGTAGTAATTAGTAATTAGTAGTAATTAAGTATTAATCAGTAGTAATTAATTAATAATTAAATAGTATTAAAAATTAATTTTGCCTATAGAGTTTATGATATTCCCTATTTTTCCCCTAGATCTCCATACATAACACTAATTTAAAAAATAGTGAATTGAACTGTATCTCATATGTGTAACAAAAAATAAAAAATATTAATAATTACTTCTACTCCTGTCTACATACGCAGTCATAATTAAACAAAAAGTCAATATAATGATGATTTTATTTTCAATTCTGAATTTCATTCGTATAATAAAATATGAAGACAAAAAATCAGTGATCATAACCCATATCCCTAACTATGTATTTTAATTAAAAGAATATTTTAATTAAATAAAAAAATAGTTTAGTTAATTTAGTTATTTTAATTTGAAATATAGTATATATCATCCTATGAGATAAAAAGGAGTTCTCACTTATAAAACAAAAACAAAAATACAAAATCAGTAACTATACCCCCACTCCTACCTACAGATGCTGTCTTAATTTAAAAAGTAAAATATATCTACATCATCCAAATTAATTTCCAATTTTAACTGAAATGGGACAAAAAATCAATAATGATTTTGCAATCACTAAATCAGGCTTTCTCGTTCCTATCTACTATACTAAAAAATATATTATGCAGCATGCAACTCGTTAATTCCCAATTATGAACCAAACTGTACCTCACCAACGAATCAAGAGAACCAAAAATCGGATACTACACCCCCACTCCAATCTACACGTACAGTCTTAATTTAAAGAATAAAATACACCTGCATCATCCAAATTAATTTCCAATTTTAACTCGAATGGGACAAAAAATCAATAATGATTTAGCAATCTCTAAATCAGGCCTCCTTCTTCCTACGTACTATATTTAAAAAATACATTACACATCATTCGACTCGTTAATTCCCAATTGTTGAACGAAACTGTACCTCGTTCATGAAGCAAAAAAGGGGAGAAAAAAAAAAATACAAAAAATCGGTAATCACCCCTCCCCCCAGCGCTCTTATTCACCTACAGAAGCTTAATTAAAAAAAATCAGTATACACGATCGAAGGCAGTAATTCGCAATCCCCGAGCAGCAGGTACCCGATCCATGAAAGAGTAAATGGTAACGATAATAAAACGTGAAACGCAAGAAAGCGCACTGCTGCGTGAACCACGAAATCAGGCTATTCCGTGAAGATCTTTCGTTCCCTCGCTTTTTCTTCCACCTCGACTGACCGTTTTTTCCCCGACTTCATTACCGTATTGGATTAATGGCCGGCAAGGTAGCGGGGATCGGTATTTCTGACTCGTTTGCACGATGAATAATCGGGCATTAAGTCGAACGGATTCTCTCTCTACTCGCCCCGTGGGCCAACAGAGGCGGTCTTTTAATCGACTTCGCGTTAACGCCGGGGTCGCGTAGCAACACCTGTGAAAGCAAAAAGAGCCGGTGCTGTTACTTCTTCACGCCATTAATGGATGTTGATTTTCAGGTCGTGATACCTTACGGATCGGATGGAAACGTTCCCGTGGGGCCGAGACTCGATGGTACGCTACTGTTGCGCCGCTGACGGACAAATATTAACCCTTTGCACTCGAAGACTTTTTCGTTACAGGAAAATCGTAATTCGAAGACTTTCTGTCATAGAGTCGAGGATATTTTTAAAATGGTAAATGAGAAATCATATGCAAATTAACCATTTGCACTCGAGGCGCCTGTCAGTCGCCATTTAAGCGAAATCTAAAAATGGATATTAATTAATATACCAAATTTACAATTACCCAACGTTGCGTGGAATATCGAAGTAAAATAATTCTAAATTCTTAATTTGTATACGATTTCTTATTTATCGTTTTAAAATTATCGTCGACTTTGTGGCAGAAAGTCTTCGAATTACTATTTTCCTGTGACGAAAAAATCGTCGAGTGCAAAAGGTTAAGACGTAGAATTATTTTTCTTCGACATTCCACACGTGGTGAGGTAACTTTAAATATGATATATTAATTAACGTTGATATTTAAAATCTGAATAAATGGTGACTGAGAGTCACCTCTCGAGTGCAAAAGGTTAATTCGATGGTCGGGAGCGAGTATTAGGTCCTATCGTAGTAGCTTGGGTAGTACATCGCTGGTGGTGGGGGTGGCGCGGGTTAGGTTAGGTTTGGTCGGTGGCGGTTGGGACTTATTGGGCGATGGCGGTTTCTGAAAGTTGCGCCAGTTGAGTTTAGTGCATGATTTATATAGGTTGTAGATATATCGGGTAAGTATAGGATTTGTATGTACTGTAAATCGTATACGCATTGTATATGCTATGTATTATGTTCGTGTTCCGTGTATGTACGTTATATTACGTGTATGCATTGTGTATTCTATATATCGTGAATATTCGTAGGTACTATATATTATACTGTACATATGCTTTATATATTTTGTATATTATGTACGCATTGTATATACTTTGTATATTCCATATATTATATATAGTTGCTTACGCTACATATTATACTATGTAGGTTTCTTCATCGTGTATGCTTTATACTATGTTTAAGTTTCATATATGTTTCATATTATACTGTATAGATTTTTCTTATATTCTATATATTAGATATACTGATACATGCTATATATTATATTGTATAGTATGCTTTGTATATCTTACATATTATGTATGCATTGTATATATTTTGTATATTATGTATGCATTGTATATACTTTGTATATTCCATATATTATATATAGTTGCTTATGCTACATATTATACTATATAGGTTTCTTCATCGTGTATGCTATATAGTATGTTTAAGTTTCACATATGTTACATATTATACTATATAGTTTTTTTTTATATTCTATATATTAGATATATTGATATATGCTATATATTATATTGTATAGCATGTTTTGTATATTTTGTATATTATGTATGCATTGTATATATTTTGTATATTACGTATGCATTGTATATACTTTGTATATTCCATTTATTACGTATAGCTGTTTATGTTACATATTATACTACATAGGTTTCTTCATTGTGAATGCTATATAGTACGTTTAAGTTTCATATATCATACATATATACTGTATAGATTTTTTTTATATTCTATATATTAGATATATTGACATATGCTATATATTATATTGTATAGTATGCTTTGTATATTTTGCACATTATGTATATTATGTATATTCGTATACATTATATATTATGTGTATATCTCATATATGTCATACGTTACATATGTGCTTTATAATATATTCCACATATTTTGTATATTCGTATATGCTATTTATTAAACTGTATCATATGCTTTGTATATTGCATATATTATGTATATTCATATATGTTATATAATAAACTATACTATATATTTTGTATATTATATATATTCGTATAAGCTATACATTAAATTATATCATATGCTTTGTATATTTATATATTATATTCCATATATTATGTATATTCGTATATGCTATATAAAAAACTATATTGTATGCTTTGTATATTTCATAGATTACGTATAGTCGTACATGCTATATATTACACTAACCATAATGCACTCGTGAATTTTCATGAGAATTAGGCAACACATATGCGTAACAGCAATGGTTTATTTAATTTTCTGATCGTACAAATAAATCAGGTCTACTTGTATATATTGTATTAAGGATAGTGCAGTATCACATATGTGCAGCACGTTATATACGACGGATAAAAACGTTGAGTTTGTCTACTTATTGTCAGTGTAATTTATAAGCGTGCATAAATAAAACTGTCCGCCATATTGTGTGAGATCACTATAGTAAAACATAAGCCTTTTCATATAGTACTCACTAGTGAATATTAATTAGTGATTTTTGTCTAAGAATCAGTGTATAATCCATTCCTAACCTATAACTCATACCGATTCTAAAATAGTAATATACTATAGCAATTTTTGAAATTTTTTGAAAACTGGAAATACATAAGTTGATTCAAAACGAAGTCACCAAGTCAATTTAACCGAAACGGGAATAACCAAATTGGTTCTTAAAAAGGTTTTGCAAAAGCTAATAGATTAAGATAATTTAAGATAATCGAGTTAAGTGACTCACACTATATATGCACATAACTGATGAAAGACGAAAGAACGAGCGCAAGAGAGATGCTAACATTCGATACAAACATGACGTATATATACGCACCAATGACAAAATAATATCGAAGACACTCTGAACGTAGTTCCGAGAATTGGTGGAGGCAATTGGTGCAAGCAGCAGGCATTAAATTGGTCAGAAAATGATTACGCAATTTTTCCCTCATGTTGATATTTTTCGTACCGTGTTCATTTAGTCAAGTACCTGTATAGTGTGTGCATCAATATTTTTTTAACACTGACGTGAATAAAATATATCATATACAAATTTTTAAAAAAAGAAACGAAATAAAGAAAAAAAGAAAAGTATTATCTATATTAAATGTAAAATTTTCCATAGAAGATTAAATGACAGGAATTCAAATGACAGCAATTGACAGCGTTCCGTTGATTACAACATCACAAATAGCAAATTTTTAGTATTCCATTTCGTTCTTTACAATTAGGAACAAAGATTACTACGTGCATACACTATAGATGGTCGACAGCAGCGCCCTCTCTGAGTGGCGCGCATGCGCACGCACGCTCAGACGTAAGTGCTGCCATCGCAACAATTTTTCCTGCGCAATGGCGATTTATTTACTTCATATGTTATTTATATATACATTTGTTTTATATTATGTCATATTTGATACTTATTACTGCCATAATAATCAAAATTCTATAGTTACTAAACGACATATTCACTTACGAATCACGTTAATTGACAGATCAAAATGTAAATAATATAAAATCACAGAATATTCAAAAATAGAAAATATTTAGAATCATTGAAATCAGTGAGATGTCCCTTAAATCATTATCACTACGTCTATTTATACGTATAATAATTTAAAAACAAATCAGAACTTACATACTGTTATTCATATTACAAATATTTTCTCAGAAAAAAGAAAAAAAAAACAAGAAATAGAATTTCACTTGAATTACAATTAAAACAATTGTCAACCATACCTAGTTACATGCATATGAAATAAATTTACAGAAAACTAATCAGGATACACAATTTTATCCACATTACAAAAAAAAAAAGAAAATAAATAAAATTTCATTTGAATTACAATTAAAATAATTACCATCATGCCTATTTAGATACACATACAAGTCATAATCTAAATTTAAATTTACAAAAAACAAATCAGGATTTGCATAATTTTATTCACGTCACAAAAATAAAAAAATAAACAAGAAATAAAATTTCACTTGAATTACAATTAAAACAATTGCTACCATACCTAGCTACGCACAAATAGACACGATAACCCGAATATAAATTTCTATAAATCAAATCAGAACTTACATAATTTTCCTACATTACAAAAAGCAAAATCAAAGTAGGATTTCATTGAAACTACAATTCAGACCTGCAACGAGACAATCACGCCATGCACCATCAGGGTTAATACCCAACACCTAGTCACATATACTTTCTCCGCCAATGGGTGTCCGTTACGCCGCTCTATCTCCCCGGGCTCGTCGCGGAACGCCTCGTGAGCGACGGAGAACCGCCGGAGCTCTTTGATGTCGCTCGTGATCGTACATACGGCGAGCGGATTTTTCGTTCGTCGAACCGGTCGACTTCCGCGGGACGACGGCTCGTATCTCGATTTAATTATCAAAAAGCCCCGGTCCCGTCCGATTTCGACGTCGTCAAATTCACTTGTTCGACGAGCAACCGAGCCCGTGGTGGGACTTTCACCTCGCCACGGATTGAGAGGTAAGGCCGGCACCGTGCTTACGTAACGGCCACGGAGGGGACACGCGCGTGGAACTTAGTCGCACGAGACCAATTAATCACGCGACGGGTAGGGGGCGCGCCAGGCCTCCTTTAAATCGTCGTAACACGCGCGCTATCTGCCGGCAGCAATCTGTCCAGGCTTACGTAAAGTCTAGCATCCGTACAGACACCGCGGAACCGTAATTCGTCCGGCGGGTGGAATCTCCGTGCTTTTTGCATCGTGTTCGCGTGACTTTTTCTCCGTGCCTCGGAACAAGCGTTTGATTCGTTGGAGATTGGAGAGGAAGGGAGAAAGAGAGATAGAGAGGGAGAGGGATTGATTTACTGCTTCCTCAATGGGTTTCTTTCGGTGCTTGTTTTTGCCAGGATTTTTATTGATCACCTTTGTAGAAAGGGATTTTGAGAGCGATTTTTAACCGATGGAAGGGGTAGGAGGAAAGCGATGGTTCATTTTTTATAGGATTTTATGTAATTATTTTATGTAAGTGAATGTGTATGCGGTATGAGGAAGGAAGTGTCTGAGGAAGAGAGCGACTCGATCGTTATTTTCTCACACTTTTTACGCCGATTTATTTATTAGATCGCCGAGAGATAAGTGGCTGATCGGGGTTAGTATCTGTAATCGTTATGTCGTTTACTTTTAGATTAAACGCGTATATCGTCGTTCGGGTACTTTCTCTTGGAAAAATTGTATTTGCGGTTTCCTCGATCGAGTGAGATAAGGTTATGGTTAGTGAGCTGGGAATACATCAGTTTTCTTGTACTTGTATATTAAGTGCTGCATCTTTGACATCAACGAAACGATGTTACCTATTATCATACTATAGTTTCATATACGTTTAGATCATTTTTATTTCAGAATATATGCCCTTTGCTCGGTTAAGTACCTATAGTATGAATTAGGTATCAATATTAAGTGTTTATAGTATGAATTAGGTACCAATATTAAGTCTCTATAGTGTAAATTAGATATCAGTGTTAAGTATAATTTAGTATCTAAAAATCTACTATAAAGTGACACACTATACCTAGACTATGTATTGCAAGAACAATAGAGATAGGTCTATAGTCTGAATAGCCAGATATGTATAGTGACAATGTTAAAACTACCATAAGACATCGTCTAATTTGCATCATCTAATAACATGACTTTTTAATCTGTATAGTATATCTCTACAATACTAACCTAATCGAACTGTCGTATTCTAGCTCAACTAACCTCATCAGGACTCATTCTTGCATTACCAGCAATGTTAAGTATAATTCAGTATTAAAAAGTCTACTCTAAAGTGACAGTTATATTATTATACCTAGCCTATGTATTGCACGAACTATAGAAACAGGTCCATAGTCTGAATAGCTAGATGTCTGTATACTGTCAATTTTAAAACTAGCATAGGACATCGTCCACTTTGCATTATCTAATAACATGACTTTTTAATCTGTGTAGTATATCTCTACAACACTAACCTAATCGAACTGTCGTATTTTAGCCCAACTAACCTCATCAGAACTCATTTTTCCCATTACCAAGCTAGGATATTAGCCACGAATTCCCAGATCCTAACCTAATCATCACAAAATTTATTGTAAAATACTTACAATACTTTCATTTACCCTAACCACTTTCAAAATCTCTAATACTAACTCTCATACATGCATCAGACTTCATCATACAAGACTTAGTTATGCAATCACAGAAATCAAGCACACCTATCTTCTACAAAGCCCACCTCTGTCATCACGAAGCTAGGACATAAGCCACGACTTCTCAATCATAGTCTGTGAGGTCCTAACCTCAAAATAGCAACTAAATTTCTCGTAGAATGCTTAGAATACTTCCATTCACCCTAAGCACTTTGAAAATCTGCAATACTAATTGTTATCTGGACATCAGACTTCTCCACACAAGATTTGGTTATGCAATAACCTATATCAACCATACCTAACCTCATCAAAGCCCACTTCTGCCATCACGAAGGCAGGATATTAGCCATGACGTCTCAATCATAGTCTGCCAGGTCCTAACCTCAAAATCACAACTAAATTTATCGTAAAATACCAACAATACTTCCATTCATCCTGATCACTTTGAAAATCTCCAATACTAATTGTCATATGGACATCAGACTTCTCCATACAAGATTTGGTTATGCAATCATACAAATCAAGTATACCTAACCTCATCAAAGCGAACCCCTGTCATCACGAAGGCAGGATATACGTCATGACGTAATCATAGCCTGTCAGGTCCTAACCTCAAAATCGCAACCAAATTTGTCGTAAAATACCTACAATACTTCCATCCACCCAAACCATTTTCAAAATCTCCAATACTAACTCTCATACATGCATCAGGCTTCATCTCCCAAGCCCTGGCGATGCAATAACCCATATCAAACCAGGAAATAAGATTCGACTCATTAAACGAAACTGCTCGATTCCCCGAACAAACCACCTCGATCAGCCTCTGTTCCTACACAACTATACCTGAACAGTGGGTACACGTCAGTCGGACTGTCAACCCACTGCCGCATTCGTCGCTCAACGACACTCAACGTGAACGACGTGGGCAGGATTCGCTAGTCGCTGCCGAGGATTCGCTTGGGAACGAAGCCGAAAACGCGTTCGAGTTCGCTTTAACTGACGGCGAGGAGGGAGCCACAGGGGGACGCGGGGCATCACGCGAGGCCCTTCGCTTCGATAAACATCAAAATGACCGCGTGACCCGTTTAGCCCGACTCAATTACGAGTTGGCCCAGCCAGGAGAATTACACCTGCTGTCAGGACATCTCGATGACGACAGGGTGCAAGCGGACCAAGCTTCGCCGAATCACCGCGAAAACCAGCTCCCACGAGGAACGCAGCGAGACTGAGTGTTCTGAAAGAGAGGGAGATAGAGAGAAAGAGAGACTGAGACAGCTAGACAACTGGGAAAGATACAGATGGATAGATAGATAGACGGATAGATAAATAGACGGACAGATAGATGGATCAATGAATAGATTGTTAGATAAATAGGTAGATATAAAGATTAATGAATAGATAGATAGAAAGATAGGTAGATATAAAGATTAATGAATAGATAGATAGAAAGATAGGTAGATATAAAGATTAATGAATAGATAGATAGAAAGAGAGAGATAGATGGGTGGACATATAGATAGATAGAAAGAGAGAGATAGGTGGGTGGACATATAGATAGATAGTTAGATAGATAGATATATAGACAGATTGGTGAATACATAGAAAGAAAGAGGTAGATGAGTGGACATGTAAATAGATAGATAGATGGATGGATAAATGGATAGATTGTTAGATAGATAGGTAGGTAGATAGATAGATGGATATATAGATTGATGAACAGATAGATAAAAAGAGAGAGGTAGATGGGTGGACATATACATAAATAAGTAAATAGATAGATAGATGGAGAGAGAGAGAGGGAGAGAGAGAGAGGTAGATGAGTGGACATATAAGTAGATAGATAGATGGATAAATGAATAGATTGCTAGATAGAAAGATAGATAGATAGATAGACGGCTATATAGATAGATAGATAGATAGATATATAGATAGACAGATAGATAGGTAGATAGGTAGATAGATAGGTAGATAGGTAGATAGGTAGATAGGTAGATAGATAGATGGATAGATGGATAGATAGATAGATAGGTAGATAGATAGGTAGATGGGTAGATAGGTAGATAGATAGATGGATAGATAGATAGATAGGTAGATAGGTAGATAGGTAGATAGATAGATAGGTAGATAGGTAGATAGGTAGATAGATATAGATAGATAGATAAATAGGTAGATAAATAGATAGGTAGGTAGATAGATATAGATAGATAGATAGACAGATAAATAGATAGACGAATGGATGAAGAGAAGAACAAAGAAAGAGAGAGAGAGGGAAATAAATGGAAAGAGGAAGAGAGAGGGAGTGAGAGAAAAGAAGGGGGAGAAGGGTCGTGGAGGGCTGCAATTTTCGCGGTTCGCATTTTTCGCCATCACCGGTGCCCACGTACCGTTATTTTCTTGGTAATCGTGTCTCATCGTTCTCTCGGCCCGGGCCCCCTCTCCTCTCACGAGCAGCCACCTGCTTCGCGTACACACCGACTCGAATTAACGTCGATGTTGACTGAAAGGTTACTCGTACAACGGTCCCCTGCCGGAGCTGCGTGTTTCTACCTTTATTTTTAACTCTTTCCATGCCACGCGCGCGCGCGCGCGCACTATGGCGCCCAGTGAGGCTTCCTTCGATGGTTCCACGCGCACTGTAGCCTTCCGGATGTTTAGGTTAGGTTAGACTAGACAGTATGAAGAATGTTTCGAATAACCAATACAATAGAACCTCGATTAACCGGATTAATTAGCAGACTCAGAACCCGGATAAATCGGATCTAACGGATAATCGAGATTCGAGGGAAATGACTTAAAATATATTTTCTGTATTAAATTAAACTTCTTATTCCTGGAAAGTCTATTCGCAACTATAATGTAATTATAATTGTTCAAAAATATCAGAAAATAAAATATAAGAATATAAAATATACCATAGAATGATATGAATAAATATAAATAAAACATTATACATATAGGGTGTTCCTGAAAAATATCAGACACAAGATGATTCCATGTGAAAAGATATGAATAAAATATAAAATAACTTTTTGTCATTTAAGATTTAGTATTTTCGAGAATATCTTATATTCGGGTGACAGCAAAGTTTCTCGTCAGGCCGCGTCACCCGTACCTGGGTGACGCTTATATGACTACTTACAAAGCATCGTCATAAGTATTTGAAAAGGTATTCCGTAGGATGTAATAAAATTATCGAATTATTAAAAAACTATTGAATTACGAAATTGGTTAATTAATAAAATTATTTACAATGTAAAACGTACGTTGTAGCATTGCGTGGATGTAGGATGAGCTACACGCGGAGGTGGAAGGCTTTGGTAATTGTTGCTAACCCTTTCCCAGTGTGTCCAGTCACCTACGAGACACTGAGCACTTAGGTTGTGTAATAAGACGCAGTTTGTGTTGTATTAACACTTTATTACACGTTTTGAAGACTTGTATGATTTGCGTGTGTAGTGTATTATATTGTTTCGTCTTCCGTTTTCTCCTAACTACTGTCTCATGTTTTATGTCTTCGAGTTCTAACTAACGTCTTGTGTTCCATGCATGACTTCTCCAAATCGTCTCGTGTATTCGACTTCTCCAAACCGTCTTGCGTGTTCTGTATGAATTCTCGATACCGTCTTGTGTCTTTGACTCCTCAACATATATAATATAATATAATATATAAGATATAATTTTTAATCCCCAAGTAAAGCACGTCTTAGATGCATTATTACCGTCGCAACACCACTCGTTATTCGGCAAAAAGATTCAAACTGATCGTGTAGAGTGGTAAGGTGATAAGTGAGGACCTCAAGAAAGTAACAATCGAAACCAAATGATACCATGGAAACAAACGCAGAGACAAATTATTCTTGCGACAACCAACGATTCGCATTAGTAAAATATCGGTGGAAATACCTAACAAAGTAGGCTTGGTGCAGCGGCACTGAAGGAGATTTCATTGGAAACACGCGTGGAAGTCAACGAGTTAAATAGGTTATAACGCAAAGGAATAGCAGTGAATGGAAACTGTGGCAAAACTGTATAGATCTTTATTGAACGAGCGAACACTTAGAACTTGCCTGTTTAGGCAGATCTGCAGATCACGAGTCGTCTTCAGAAAACTGGAGACAAAACGTAGGGGAAGGGATCGCTGCCACACTGCTGGGATGTAGAGTTTACTTCACTGCTCAGTTTTTGCTGCAACACCTATAAACTGGCCAGGCTATAAAATTACAAAGTGTAACAAAATTCCTGGCATAGCGGAGAAAACGCGTCAGCAGATAACAGAAGCGACTATGATATCCTGCGAGGAAATTGCAGTCAGCATCCTCGGTCACCCCTATTCCCCTCGATCGTCAAACCCGTCTGTCTGCACGATCTCACGCCCCAGGAGGGCCCTGATAAGTCCCGGTTAGAGGAAAGACATCGATTCAGTGGACGATTGATTAATTGCAAATTGATCGTTTTTTTTCAGTAGGAATGCCAGGATCGCGAGATGACTGGATTATGCGAGACATGTCGTCCTTCGGCTTCTGTGTGTATTCCTATATTCTATGTTCTATCTCTATATGTTAGCAGAGTCGTGGACGCCAGTTTTCGCCTTATTTTATTCCTTTCGCCTGATCGGTGAACTTAAACGAGCCGGGGCCTAATTAACAACGGCTACCGGTTAAACGTTCTTCCATGGAGCACTTGGGCGCGATCGTTCGACTGGTAGAACGATATTTCTCTTTTCTCGAACCAGGCGGCGCCATATTTTTTGTTAAAAAGGAACACCGCCGTCGTGAATCTCGGCTGCAGCCTCTCTCTGCGCCGTCCTGCCGTCCATTAGCGTTTTCGTGTCTTAATTATACCGCCGTTTTCTTCCTTAGTTTCCCATTAAAGGAATATCCAAAGCAGCCGGGACGAGAGGCTTTGGAGAGGTTGTAAATTATAATAAGGGCTACACATCGAGGGTACCAGGCTAATTCCTTGAAGGATGTGTTTTTTCGGAGGCAGAGAACTGGGTGATTGGGCACTGTTTCCAGGCAATCCAAGGATTTTTCCCTCCATTTTGGATTTTATGGTGACACTGGTAATACCGAGGATTATTGTGCATTGGTAAGAAGAATTTTAAGTAATATAAATACGATATAGTTTATACAGTATACAGGGTGTGTCAGGTTTTAGTGTTCAAATTTTGTTTCTATATTCTAAGGCCCAGAAAAGGGAAAAATGTTTTAGATTTAATATTAACACTGGTAATATTGAGAACTATGGTTCATTAATAATAATAATTAAGAATAATATAAATACCATAAACTGTTATACAGGATGTGCCAGGTTTTATTGTTCAAACTTTGTTTGTATATTCTAAGGCCCAGAAAAGGGAAATATGTTTTAGATTTAATATTATCACTGGTAATATTGAGGACTATGGTTCATTAATAATAATAATTATGAATAATGTAAATACCATAAACTGTTATACAGGATGTGCCAGGTTTTATTGTTCAAACTTTGTTTGTATATTCTAAGGCCCAGAAAAAGGAAGAAATGTTTCGGATTTTATGGTGACACTGATAATATCGGGGATTATTTTTTACTGGTAAGAATAATTATGAATAATATACACACGATATACTGTTATATAGGGTGTGTCAGTTTTTAATATTCAAACTTTGTTTCTATATTCTAAGGCCCAGATGGAAAGATGTTTCGAATTTTATCCTTACACTGATAATATCGGGGAGTATTGTTTAATGGTAAGAATAATTATGAATAATATACACACGATATACTGTTATACAGGGTGTCAGTTTTTAATATTCAATTTTTGTCAGTATATTCTAAGGCCCAGAAAAAGGAAAAAATGATTCGGATTTTATGGTGACACTGATAATATCGGGGATTATTGTTTATTGGTAAGAATAATTATAAATAATATAAATATAATATACTGTTATATAGGGTGTGTTTTTAATATTCAAACTCTGTTTGTATACTCTAAGGCCCAGAAGAAGGAAAAATGTTTTAGATTTACTAGTAACACTGGTAATATTGAGGACTATTGTTCGCTGATAAGAATAATTATAAATAATATAAATACGATATAATCTTATACAGGATATGCCAAGTTATAATGTTTAAACTTTTTGGTATATTCTAAGGCCCAAAAGAAGGAAAACATGTTTTGGATTTAATGATGACATCGGTTAATATCGAAGACTATTGTTCATTAATAAGAAAAATTATAAATAATATAAATATGATATACTTTATACGTTATACAGTGTGTGCTAGGTTTTAATGTTCAATTTTTGTCAGTATATTATAAGACCCAGAAGAAGGAAAAATGTTTTGGATTTAATGGTAATATTGAGGATTATTATTCACTGATAAGAATAATTATTAATAATATAAATACAATAACCTATTATACAGGCTGTGTAATATGATATTAGAATATGATATATTATACAGGATGTGCAGATTATACACATTTTAATGTTCAAACTTTGATGGTATATTGTAAGGCCCAGGGAAAGGAGAAAATATTTCGGATTTTATAGTGGCACTGGTAATATCGAGGATTATTGTTCATCGGTAAAAATAATTATGAATAATATAAATACGATATACCGTTATATAGGGTGTGCCATTTTTTAATATTCAAATGTTATTTGTATATTCTAAGGCCCATAAGAAGGAAAAATATCAAAAAACATTCTGAATTCTACCATATATATAAATGCTTCACAAAAGAATAAATGTTAATAAATTTTGTTGATCATAATCATTTATTATTACACTCAAATTTATTTCAGTCTGACATACCCACTAGAATTTCAATATTCAAAAACATCATAATATAGAACTATACATTATATTAAAAAAAAATTATTTTGAACTTTACTATATCTCCAAATACCTTTTATAAAGTAAACGTTCATAAATTTCGTGTTTATTATAATCATTTACCATTGGATTCAAAATGATCTCAAATTTAAAATCCAAAAAAACAAATTTCACACTTCAAAAATTACAAACACGTTCCACGTCATTACCCCCGAATCCTCTCACCACCGTGCTCTAAATCTCGCCAACCCCAGGCTTAAGTCTCGTCCCTCCATCAAAGTCAATCAGACTCATGAAAACACCCCAAACACCTCGTCCGATCGCTTAGGAGGAACCAGCCGAAAACACAAACGAGAAACAAAGGCAAACAAAATGCCCTCCCCCGAGGATCCCATCAAGTCCTTCGTGACAGGCGGACGTCTCAGCCGGCGACCCTTAACCCCCGAGCAAATCATTTAGCGCCCCTAAGCCTGGCCTCCGCCAGGCCGGGTGTCCCCGAAATTAGGCTGGAGAATCATGACACGTCCCCTCGGACGATTGCTCGTTTGCACGGGGTTGTTCGTCCTCATTCCGACGCACAGGTGGTGCGTCTCCGTCCGTGGGAACCGGTCGATCGTGGTCTTCCCGTGTTGAAACGGCCAGGCCACGAAGGGTCTCTCTGCGTGCCGACCCACCCCGTGGCGAGGGCCAGAAAAGCCCCGCAAGTGTGTCGTAGCCGTAACCGTGAATCGGCCTCTCCATTCTTCTGCCGCTCGTTTGCCTTCGTCAGTGGATTCTTTTGCTCGGGGGAGCTGGATAGGGATGCATAGAGGACACGGCGGTGAAGGATCGAAAGCTGCGCGTGTGCTGCTCGTGTGCTGCGCTTGTGCTGCGATTTACGCCTGCCAGGGTCTGACAGATGAGGTCGGCTGGTTCAGGAGCGGGGATGATCGGGGAGAAGGGCTCTGAGGGATGAGCGTGTAGGCGGAAGGGTAGGAGCCTGGATTTTTCGAAGTTAATTCAGGTGGCTAGGTAGGAGAGGAATTCTAAAGCGTCCGATTGGTGGTTTCAGGGTGTGATTTTGGAAATTAAGGTAATAGAGACATAGATAATAGAGATATGTCTGTATATCGAACAGTAATTATCTCTGTTGGCGAAATCGATAAGCAAGAAATCGATTATAGCACCGCTGGTGCAACGACGTTTTTAGTGGGCACGTATTGCAATAGTTGCTTTGAATTGGTTTAGGAAAAGGTGTCAGTCAAATGCGAGATACTATAAGGTATAGTTGCTTAAAAATAAAACGTGAGTATCAAAAGCTGTTCTGTGTTTCCTGTTTTATCCAATTGCAACCATCTCAATGACACGATGCACAGTCGCTCGAATCGTCAAAAACAGGAATGTTATTCGTTTCTTTCATGTAAATTTTAATTATATATTCTCAAATGTCTGAAGAATGTTATGGTGTACGTGAAAACTGCGAGTGTTGAGTTTATTTGTGTAAATGGGAACGAGGTAGAATAAGTGAAAGTCATTTGGAATGATATAAATATAATATGTTCGAGTGTCAGAATAAAACAGTTACGTGAGGATTGTCATAGAGTGAACATGTGTTAATAAGAGTGAGGGAGAAAGAGAAGAATTTTCAAGATAGAGTCAATCTTTGTGTGTAAATAGTTTATTTAAAGTTGTTGTCAATATTTAAGTATTATTATCTAAATATATTAATTTGTTAACTGTTAAAAAACGTGGAAGATATTGGTATTCATTTATATCCACAAAAATTGCTATAAGTTATCTAAAATATTTTTGTCGAAGCTTTGAAAATAGGAAAAAATGTGATTTAATGTGATCGCATTGTTTGCTGATATTGGCATACTTTGCAGCACTATATTTTTATAACTATAAAGAGCAGTTTATATCTGCTGATGTAGCATTGAAGAGTGGTCTTCTAGTTATATCTTTATGAAAAGAATTAATGAAATATTTATAATATCGCGACTTTTCCTGTACATCGGCAAACATACTTGTAGTCTGTCGTGTATTGTAATAGTGTGAAAAATCACCAGATTTTATTAAACCACTGTTCAACAGTTAGTGTGAAAGAGAATTCTTTAAAATTTGGTCCTGGTGTGAAATGTAATACAGAGCGTGTTTTTGAAAATTAACTCTTCCGCGAGTAAGCGTTTCGGCTTACTCTAGTTTCACTTAACTCACTAGCGCCACCACGGCTCGTATCTCCGATAAACGTTTATCGCAAGCATGGTACATATCGCTGCATTATTTTGTAACTTTACTGATATAATCTTCGAATTTTTTTCTTACTACGTGTATCATGTTTGCACGATATTATTGTCACAAATTTTTTAACCGTCCTTATGAAAGTGTTAAGGTAATCAGTATGAATGCGACCAATATACAAAATATACGTATGTAAATGGTTGTGTGACATCTATTGTTCTAATACAAACCTGCTTAACTCGTTTGTATATACATATATATAGGCTTAACAAGTATAGTGATTCCTGAAAACCGAATATCTCCATTCCATAAAATAAAAACACAATACCAATTTAACAGCGTAAAAGAGAATTTTTTAAAATTTGTCTTATTTGGGAGATTGTGAATGAAATATAATAAAGTATGTGTTTTTGGAAATTAATCCTTTCGCGAATGAACGTTCCAATAGCGTTAGGACAATTGTGCACTTAACTCACTAGCGCCACCACGGCTCATATCTCCGATAAATGTTTATCGTAACTATCATATATATTGTTGAATTATTTTCTAACTTCACCGATATAATCTTCCAATTTCCTTCTTACTACGTGTATCATGTTTCCACGACAATATTTTCACGAATTTTTCGACTGTACTCGTTAAAGGATCAACGTACCGTGAAGTGGAAATTTTAAAAAATGAATCACGCTTGACAACTTCGAGTGTGAATTGGTAATAAGACTACAAACTACAAAAATGTCGCAGATCCCGAATTAAGGGACAAGAAAGCCATAACGAAGTTATACGACACCTTCCACGATCCAGGAATTCCTCTTCTCAAGTGCTCACAGCCGCCAATCCAATCTTCAAAACCCCCTCGTCTCTCCATCCTCAACCCCCCAACTAATTACTCCGAAACAACCATTTTGGCATACCCCATCCCGAAAACCATAACACTGAACGCGTCCTACGACGAAAACAGGACCGTTTATCACGCTCTTAAACAACGTCTCTCTCGTAAAGCCGCTGACAAACTTGCAAAATAACACGCCATAGGCCTCTACGTGTCCGCGACAGAATCGTTAACGTCCATACGAGCCCCAGAGCACGGTCGTTAAGAACTTCCGTAATCGGCCCGCCACTTTCCCGATACAGAGAAGACCCTTTTGGTGATACCCATCGACCCTACCCGGCCAAATTTGTTATCCGGAATCGAACGTCCTCGCTTCTGGAACTAATGGACGCCGATAAAGATGGTGCCACCGCTGCACCAACGAGCCTGGTATCGAACGCCGCCGGTATTTATCGGCAGTAACACGAAACTCCGAGGTATTTCCATGCGGTGGCCACTTGGTCCGGGGTATCACCGCTCACAATTTTGTCCCGTAGGCAGATTTTCACCGGTAATTCGAACGTATGATTTAACGTGGTCGCGATCAGGACCAGTCGCCATGGGCAGTGGTACAGTTCCAACGATCGATGAAATTGAGCTGCCGGTGCGGCAGTGAAAACGTAACAATTTCCGAAATTTGCATACATTGTAGAGGCACTCGGCGCGGGACCGAGGGTCCCCGCGGTCGTTTCGCTCTGGACAAAATGGCCGCGCTCCGGGCGGATCTCGAGCGCGTACCGTTGTGCAATTATTGGTCCGATCATGGTGGTTTCGTTATTAATATTGTTCCACGCTATTGAGCAAATTAGCGATACGATATTGCGGCTAATTAATAGTTATTACTGATATCGATTTCATCGATGGCGTGTTTTTATTTCGTCCCTTTTCTGCTGCTTTTGGGCTCGGTTTAAGGTTTCGGGGTTCCGATCGTCGATTCGCATTCAGTTTTTGGTAATATTTAGGGAGGGGTATGATAATTTGGCAGTGTGTACTGAACCCTTTGAGGTGCCATTTGTTTGGTAAGTGCCGAGGAATGGACAATTTTGGGCTCTTTGGGGATATTGTTCGCGGGGTATGTTATTAGGTTTGTTTTTGTAATTATGTTTTATGGTTTTGGGATAATCGAAAAGGTAAAGAGCGAGGGAGGATAATGATCTTCGATATGTGAGGAATATGGTGTTTCGTTGTATAAACACGAATTTGGAAATGAAAATAAAGGAGGTGGAATATGGAGATGCTTCCTGATGGTTCTTATGATAGTAATTGGAGATGCTAATATCGAAAGTATTTTGAAGTATTGCTTATGGTTTGTTTCAATAGAGAAAATAAATTGATAAGGACTAACTATAGAAAAGAATATTTCGTTAAATATTTATTTAAATATTAAGTATATTCATAAATATTATACCAATTAAATAATACTAAAAATTCTTCTTTACTATTTGAAGGAAATTATGTATACTCCTACTTATTAATTATGTAATATATGTAATAAACAATAAATTACATATACCATAACCTCAATAAATTTTGGAATTTTCCTATTTTTAATATATTGTTTAAACATCAAATACCAAAAGAAACCAAAAAAAAAATATTTTTTTCATAAATTGGAACCATCCCTTAAGTGGTCAAGGGGTTGAAATATAGGATGAGCGAAAAATATGAATATTGGTGTTAGTTATAGTTAAAGTTATATTTTGTTTTACATATTTCGTATCATTATTGCTAATAAAAATATTTAAAAAGGTGTTTTTAAGAAGTAATTGTGGAAATAATGCTTCCAAACCTTCCATCAGTAGTATAGTTACTGAAGTTCAATTATAGTTAATAATACGCACTATTAAAATATAATGAGCAACGAAGTGATACTCGTTTTGTAAATAATGTGAGTTTCATAGGAAAAAATGTTGTATAACATCATTTTACGTAACTGATAATGAGTGTACACTATTATACCTATATATCTACGTACATAGTATTTACATATGCACATATATTCACGTGATCTTACGTAAATCCACAGTTGCATACGTACTATTAATCCTAAATACGTAAATGAAATTAAGTAAATAAAACTAAAAATATTAACAGCATAAAAAAATACCCAATACTAAAACAAAATTGGAAAAAAGAATACTACTATACTATATTAAATATTAAAATATTAACAACAACCAATATTATACCAAAATTTAATTAGTAACATATAAAATAGAAACTATTATACTATACTACATTTTAAAATATTAAAAACAACCAATATTGTAACAAAATTTAATTAATAACATATAAAAGTACTACCATACTGGATTGCATACTGAAATATTAAAGAACCAATATTATAACAAAATTGAATTAAAACATAAAGAGAAACTACTATACTATATTACATGTTAAAATATTCAAAATAACCAATAGTATAATAAAATTGAATTAGTAACATATAAAGAGAAACTATTATACTATACTACATTCTAAAATATTGAAAACAACCAATATTACACCAAAATTGAATTAATAACATACAAAGAGAAACTACTATACTATATTACATACTAAAATATTAAAAACCAATATTATAACAAAATTGAATTAATAACATATAAAAATACTACTACACTATATTATATAAAGTTAAAAACAACCAATATTATACCAAAATTGAATTAATAACATATAAAAAAACCTGATATACTATATTACATGCTAAAATATTAAAAATAACCAATATTATAACAAAATTGACTTAATAACATATAGAAAAGGAACTACCATACTATATTACATACTAAAATATACAAAAAAAGAAAAAAAATATTATACCAAAATTCAATTACTCTAGCATAACTATACATATATAAATTAACCAAAAAAAAAATTTATTTTCATCATATCACGTACTAAAATATTAAAAAACTCTAATATAAGATGAAAATCGAATTCTTCTCGCACAACTATAATATCCCTCAACGCATCCATTCATAAATAAATAAAATTCCATTTCCATCCACTACGTTATTAAATCCAAAAAAAAAAGAAGAATTTGCAAAATATATCGATAATTACGCTAATTACCAATTTTATAATTCAACCAAGTGTTTAAACTACCCATTTCAGCGGATTTACTGTTACGAATTTGAATACGAAATTCGACAGCAGGAGAATCCCCTCTGCGCGTGTGAGAAAAGTCACTTAAGGCTAATTTACATGCACCAGAGCTGAGAGCGACTCGGTCGCACCCCATACTCCTTAATCGAATAAATATTTGCAAAGCTCTTTCCTCGGTGAACTACTTACACCGACTGATCGGGCCGTAATTACCAAAACGGACTGAGGTTTGATTAATAATGAAGCAACACGAGGCGAAGGACATAATTGATAACGGGGCAACGTCTTTCAATTATCCCGATATTCAATATTACCCTCTGATCACCGTAGTTACACACAATTTAAAGGATGACCGTTGCTTCAATGTACGCACCGTGTTTACGGGAAGAGCCGAGTATAAAGCTGGATAATTTTTAACTTTCCGCGGTTATTACATAGCAATAAGTGATTATTATATCGTTATTAACTTTCATAAAAATTTGTACACAGCCCGATTATTTTTAAGATATTGTTCCACGGCGCGCCGTGTACGGCCGAAATTAAAAGCAATAATAAACATTCATTTTTATGAATACAAGTTATTAAATGATGGTTTTGGAACTAATGTTCTAAAAGGGATACCACGAGTTTTGGGTAATGGCCGAGAACCGTAGGGAAAAGCTCCATTCATGCCATAAGCGCAAGCCTTTGCCCGAAATTTCCTCCACTTTCGAATTTTTTTACGTAAATACTTATTATTTTAATGCACGTTATTTGCTCGGGTAAGTCTTTCCGTATTGCTCCAGTTTGCACTTTTTGTATACTTCGTTGGTAATTAGAATTTATGGCAATGCGAAAAGTGAATTCGTCGATTTATAGTTCCGTCTCGTCTCAAGAATTTTCGTGGAATTTCCGAAATTTAACGTCGAAATTTAACGAGTCATGTTGCGTACAGAAGTGCGTGTTCGTAGCATTGCCTCGGGAATTTTTTAAATTTTGTATGGAAGTATAATTTTCGTTTAATAATTTTCGTTTAAATTTAGTATAAGATACCACTTGAAAATAGTTTTTCTGTTTTATTGCTATGATAATAATTGGTAACTATTTTGTGTAATTAGTATTTGGAAATTTTCTTTTCGAAAGATTTTTCTGAAAATAACGAGGGACGAAGTATTTACAATGTACGTGTTTGAGAATTTTTTAAAATTCTTTTAAAGATGCCAATTTGAAATTCTTCTCCAAATTCTGAAAATTTTAAGGAAAGGAAAATTTGAAATAAAAATGCATGGAGGAAGAGATCATCAAAATTAACACGTATATGTAATTAAATAATGTTCTTTATAATTATCTAAAGTGCAATTAAAAGAAAGAATATTAATTAGTGTTAAGTAGTATTGAATATATGAATTAGTGTTAGAATAACATTTCTATATTACTCTAATAATAAAGTGAATAATAAAATAAACTATTATCTTAAACAATATTACAACATTATTATCATTAAATGATATACAATTATTAATTAATTTCTTACATACATATACGGAAAAAGAAAATTTATAAACACTCTAATTCATCAAAATAATGTAGAAATTTAATATATCAATGTAATTTAAAAATATAATTGAATCATATTTTTTAATTGAATTTTGTTAATATAATGCACATTATATTAACACTATACATTAATATTAAATCTATCATAATCATATATATGATAGGTATATGAAGAAAGAAAATAAGAAAACGTTTAAAAAAGAATGGAACATTAGGAGATTTTGAAAAATTGATTATGCCTATATTAAAAGCAAAATTGCAAGGGTAAGTGACTATAGTGACAACATTGAATTTGAAATTATTAATTAGAAATTTATAAACTTCTATGGGAGATTCAGTATTAAATATCTATATAATCATATTTATATAATGTATATATTATGCATTATAATATATAAAATATATGGTATATTTGGCATTGCAAAAATCTAGAAAATAAATTTTGCAAACTAGATTAAAAGTAAATCCTTTTCTGTACAGACTCTTGTAAAAATGACATCCCTCAAAAGTTTCGACGATAAAGTCGAATTCACGCCACGACTCTTATGACAACCCATAACATCGATAATTTTAGAGCTGAAAAATTTCTCCGGGAAAATATCGATTTTTTGAAAGTGAAAGCTCCACACCAGAACCTTCCCATAAAGCTACAATTAGAAAGTTAAACCCATATTATAGCTGTCGCATAAAACACTATAATCTCGATAATAATTTTCGAATTTTTCTTTTAACTACATACCTCTCGAATATCGAAAACCTAAAAAGTATATAAAGGAAAGTCGAATTTTCGAATGTTTTAGAACTCCTCCTTCAAAAATTTAGCCATAAAATTAGTCACGTAAAATTCCATAATTTTAACGATTTAAAAAATGTCAAAATTCTTCTGTAACCACGTATTCTTTAGACACCAAAGAATTATTATAAACAAAATAAAATTTTCGAAATTTCTTATTGAAAATCTACCCTAATTGTATTCGTTCATTTTCCACCATTCTCTTCTATATATCTATTATCCATAACGCCAGTATTTTCTGTGATTGGCCATCATTCATAAAATTCCATAATTTTAACGATTTACAAAATGTAAAAATTCTTCTGTAACCACGTATTTTTTAGACACGAAAGAATTATTATAAACGAAAATATCAAAAAATAAAATTTTCGAAATTTCTATGGAAATCTACCCTAATCACATTCATTCGTTTTCCACCCTTCTCTTTTACATATCTATCATGCATAGGTGATTGGTCATCACTCTGTAGCCTTTATTAGTCGAAAATGTCAATAAAATTCAATTTTCCAGTCGGATTCTACAGCATTGCAATGGCTATTGATTTTTTAATAAATATAAATTAATATATTTATTATTTAAAATATCGATAATTAAATAAATTGTAAAAACAATAAATTTTATTAAATATTAATTTAATCAAAAATTTTATAATTAAATTATAATAAATTTTTTAAAAATAAAAGTTACTCGAGATAATCGAAAAATGATCTGAGAAAAATTAATATGCGTGTCCCGTGCTAATTTTCGACCTGCACCATGTTAGAATGCGAAACCTGATCCAGAACCGGCCAAAGATTCGCGCAGAGATATATTATACCCCCAAATGAATGGCCGATGAATAAGCTCTCTCTTATAAATATAAAGTTCAACAACGATTTCATTCCCTATAGCTGTAGCAGCTTCGAGAGACTTTTGCGAAACCCCATATTCATCCAGTCGTAAATACTCGGGCAGTTTATCAAAATTTATTTCATTCCTTATTTCCATCGCTAAGGTACCTGTCCGGTCGTCGTCCAAAACAACGACAAATGAATCAACCCCCATACCACCATCATGATAATTTTGCTTAATTTGGGGAGGAAGAAGGTGTGATTTATCGTAAGATTTTTATTTCGATTTATAGATCGTTCGATGCTGTAGAGCAATAACAATAAGTAGGTAAAATCACTATATATATCAATGTATATTTTTAGCCCTTTGCAATATAAATTAAGTGCAGTATAAATTAAGGCTTAAAATTATTTTATTTCGACATTCCATGCAATCTCAGGTTATTTTAGATTTGACATGTTAATTACCATGGATCTTCGGAATTTTATTAAACGATGACTTAGGCTCACCTCTCGAGTGCAAAGGGTTAAATAATTTTTGAAACGAAAGCTGAGATATTTGTTTATTTTTTGGTAGGATTTTTTAAAAGAAAAAATAATGAAAATAATTAAACTTACGAGAAGATTGGAGTATTAGAAAAATAAATTTCAACATATATTTCATTAAATATATATCATTAAAGGTATAAAAGTTGGTGCAATTTATAGAAGAAAAATGTAAAGGGTTTCCATAGTGATGTTAGAAAGCTAGTAAAGATTGTGGCTTCCAAAATAAAACAATAATATCTAAATCCTATAGAAATTTTAGAATGGTATGAATAGATCAATTATCACTATACAGAATTAGATTGCAACGTACAGTACTGTATATAGTCATCTATACAGTAATATAATCGTTGACATAATCTATTCATAACATTCTAAAACGTATAGAAATTTTAGAATGGTAGTAAAGATAATAACACAATAAATAGAAAATATCATATTAAAATAATATTATATCGAAACAACGTGCTAGGACATCCTGTAAAACATCATTTACCCTAGACGGGACTCTCACGTATCACATTTGCACCATAGACTGCACAACTATAGACAGAAGATTCATTCAACGACACTCAAACTCGCAAATTTTCAATAAAAATAAATTTCCCTCCTCTAAATACTCGATTCGGTAAATGACCTTGTCATACACACCCATTCATCCACGCACACTGCCACTAAAACCCTGTCCCATCCGCCCACGAACCCAGCTCAGAGTGATCCGCGCAAGGTAGCCAAAGAAAACACGGAAACGCGCGAAAAGATAACTGAAAAGAGCGATTAAACGGAGCTTATCGGGGATCGGAGCTGGGCCGCACGCAGGCGAGGGTCACGTGGGGTAGCGGTGGTGGGGAGCGATGCGCGCGCCGCGGCGCGTCGGGCCAAGAACCTCGCAGGACGGTCCGCGGTGGAAGGATTAGAACGCTGGGTCGGATCAAAGGGACCGGGGAGTCCGTGGCACGGCTGGATTCCACGCGTACGCTCACGCATCGTCGAGAATCCGGTTGGTCACGCATCCTGTCCACGCCACGGTGGTTTCCTTTTGTCAGGCAAATTGACGATGCTAGCCGCGACACGTCCTCCAACGGCCTCGAGAAAACAACACATGCCTTCACACCGCGGGTTCCCATAGCCTCACCGGTGGCCATTGTCCACCAGGCACGAGCTCTGCCTCGCCTTTCCTTGCCTTTTCTCCTTCGAGCAACGCGCCGCTGTTCCCTTCCGCTTTTCACTCACTCCATCTTCCTCCTCCTCTTCTTCTTTTTTCTCACTCGTCTTGTCTCTCGTTTATCCACGTTACGCGCCAGTCTTCCACCAAGTTCTTTCGCCTCTGCCTCCGGCTGGTGTGCCGAGGTTGGTGCACGTACCACGAGCCACCGCGGACCCGGCTACCGATGTTCCGTGAATTACAACAAGCGGACTGGTTGCTTTGAATGCGTTCAATGATTTATCGATTTGGGGGAGGGGCGCGTTTTCGTGGAACCGGACAACGGACGTTCCGATCCGTTTGACGAGGACGGGCTGATGAGATCGAGATTTCGGGTACAGTGGGCATCTTCTTCGTCGCAATGCTGGATTTTGGTGGATTTTGATGATTGCTTCTGGGTACTTCAGGGTTTTATGCGGAGTGTGTTCTATTTTTAGGAACTGGGTCGTAGACGATGGGGTTGGGTTCGGTGACGTTTTCTTTTGGTGGAAAGTGGAACTGGGGTTGGGGTCTTTGGGTGACGCGAGTGGCTTAGATGGAGGGGAGTGGAACTCTTGGCTCACTGTGACAGGATATACTTATGACACTGAATGTACAATACCTTTTATGTCGTAAGATGGTTCCTGTAATTTTCTCATATTTATTTATTTATTTGTTTAATTCATTTATCAGATTTATACGTTTTTTGACAAGATAGGTTAGTATGGAGTTAGTACAAAGGTAAGTTGTTTTGAAAAGGTGATATATGGCTAAAACTGGGATTCAGTCGTGTTGAAAATTTATTTGTATAAATTACTGCGTCATTTATGCTATTATATGTGTCCTCTGATGAGTGTTGCGTTTACCAGAAGCTGGCCTATGTACCAGTATAGTAGGCTATTAGATCCCTAGATTATGGAGATAGGAGACCAGAGGATAATATATTGCTATTCAGCACTTTGACCTATGTACCACTATAGTATACTATTCGATCACTAGACTATAAAGATAGCGGACCAGAAGATGATATATTGCTATTCAGCACTTTGGGTATGTTATCGCGTTCGACGTGCGGTGCCCGTGCTAACCGATAACGCCCCGGATTGTTGCTGCGAACCGACACGACTGGAACGGTAATTAGTGAAATAGCGAGTTTTTGATCCTGTGATTGAACCCCCGTGCCCCCCTCAAGTACTTATACCTTCTCCAGGTGCGCAATCGCTAAATAAGCTATTTCTGATTCCTTATACGCGTTCCCATACGCTTCTGAACTTCTATCTTAACTATTAAACGTCTTTATTTTTCGAAGTTGGTATGACTGGGTTTCTCATTCAGAGGGCGGTAGTGTAGAGAAAAGATGTTCTCCTCTTAATAACACGTGTGCAATTGAGTACTCAAAGAAACCAAAGACATATAATTTCGTAATTGCTTTATCATTTATTGTTTTATTTAAATTCTTACAGTCAGCCTTTCTACAAATGTACGAATGGCACATGAATAAATAAACTGAATAGAAGAGCACAGTGTCAAAAAAATTCTCTCATAACCTCAACAATAACAAAAACAATTACAATGGTCACGTTAAATTAGGTGGTCCATTTTGTATACCTAGACTGAGTGTTAATCAAACTACCAACTTTTAGTTACAATTAACCTCCTACATTTTACAATCAAAATGACATTTCTTAGACTTCAATTTTGGAAATTTAAATAATCCCATAAAATAATTTCTCTTTGACATTTTTCTCCAAAATGCATTAATTCTGAGATATTTAGATGCAAAATTTCCAAATGAACACTCTGTACAAGTGATCGAAGTTCCACAAATTATGTAAATTATTCCAATTACTCCTATGAAATTATTCCTATTAAATTATTCCTATGAAAGCTTCTCTAGACCACAGATTTGAAGTTGGGGAATTAAAACAATCGACTGGGGTAGTTGTAGTGGGGTAATGGGGTAGTTTGTTTGAGCAACAACGTAGCAAGATCCTTGGAGCAACGCTGAAAGTTGGTTCGGTTCCGGGAGTTTCGAAAGTAGCGATTTTTTTATTCACTTTTCAGATAATATAAAATTTCGGGGAATGGGAAAATGTTGCAGAGGCTGGCTATTTAAGCTACCATATAATTTTTCGTGTAGATAAAAATTCATTAATGGATAATTCTCCGTTATGCGAAGATCCCTCGTCGTGATGGAATAATCGGCCGACATGCTTATCCGGGGTACCGTTATTTATCTGATAATTACTTTGTATTAAATAATCGAATTAAGATGTACAAGACCTGAATATATTAATGATGTTCAAAGATCATGCTCTGGTGATCTTGTTTCGTGTCACGTCGACCAATCTTGCAATTATCTCATAATTACTATAAAGTAATTACATTTATTATCCTTCAAGGAGACTATGTATGCCTAATTAAAATAATTTCCACGTAATTTCACTGTGCAGCGTACATGTGCATCACTCTATAATTATAGAATTGTATTCAACTTTAATTAGCTATATATTATTTTTTAATGGGTACAAGAGTGTATCCACCTTCATCTCGAAATTTTTGAAAAACTGACAAAATTACATTGTCTTAAATTAAAAAATCTAATTTTACGTAAATATTTGGTTTACTTTTGTGTAAATAAAAATTTGGAAAATTGGAAAATTAAGAAAATGATTCGACATCCGATAAATAATTTATTCGGTTTTGTGTGTGACAAATTTCAGGAGAATTATTTGAGAACTGACAGAGTGACAGTTGACAGTTTTTCAAAAAATATGGTTCAACTAAAATGACACCAAAGCATTACAATATATATATACCTGTATTTATTATTTTTAGATATTTAAATAGCAATTTGCATTTAATTACTCATTCCTTGATCACAGTGCACAAAATCTTCAAACAATATTTGAGATACATAATATTTAAATAAATGAATAAAAAAAAAGAATTGAATTTTTAAGTTCGACGTTATAATCTCTTTACATTAAAAAAGTTGTATAAGGAAAACTAATTAGGTTATTGATGTCAGCCTTTGCAATTTATATTATATTCGATGATTTTTCCTCTGTAGATTCTTGGAATTCACGAATTCGATTAAATACAGGAAATAATGAATAAATAAAAACAGCATTTTCCAAATTACATGCTAATAGACAAAAAAAAAGATTTGGTATGAAATAAGTAAATAATTTTAGTTAATAATTTTTAGATGTATTAATACACGAAACAAGTAAATAATTTTTGTTAATAATTTATAGATGATAAATATTGTTTTCTGATTTAGTATTTTTTTTTTTATTTTATGGTAACGGTTCTTTGTAAATTAATAAACAAATTTCATTCGATAGGAGATTCTCATTAATCGTCAAATGACAGTGGTTTGTTAATAAAAATAATTCATCGATGACAATAATTTGACACTGCCCAGGAACTCAGAGGAATCATTTGAAAATAAAAGATTCAAGGTAAGAAATTATAGTGATGATTGAAAAAATTACAAAATTCTTTTTTGATTTCTTTTAATATATAAGTCTTTGAAAATAGATTTTAAATATTTCAAGACTATATTTGTTTTTTAAAAATGAATAATATAATAATACAAATATAAACAATAATGCAACAAAGATTTAGCTTAGGTATAATTTTAAAAATTGTACTGTGTGTGACACGTAGAAACTAATCTAAGATCATAGTTATGGTTGTAAGGAAAACATACAGCATGTCACGTATTTCGAATTTTCTGAAATATTGCCATTAAATATTCCGAATAATAATTTTTTATAATTTAAACAGAAAAAGATATTTCTTTTTATTCGTTTCTTTTCCTGATAAATATGTAAATCGTATATTTCACAACTAGGTTAATCAATAAATCAGAATTTTTGTATTTATCACATGCTATATGTTTAACTTTAAAATGACAGATATATTCCAATAAGACATTCAAAAAATTGCCTTAGGTCTACCTTGTTCTGATAATAGAGAAGAGGTCGAAATGAGATTTAAAATTCGCGAAAATGAGGGAAAACATTTCGATATCATCTACGTATCGAAAATCTGACCTCGGTGTATTGGTTGAATAACAAGAAGAGGAGGAAGAAACGAGTACAGAAAGATTTTTGCATGGGTCCAAGGTTCTCTCAGGATTCTGAATAGCCTGGGAAAAGAATAGTGAATCACGATACCAAAAACGGGGAATACCGAAAAGCAAGTCATGGATACATGGCATCGATTTCATCGCTAATAACCGGATGCTGTGACGTCAGTGAGAAGACTAGATCTAACACCATACGTCAATCTTGAAGAGACCTGGAGACCTTGCTGATCCACTTTTTGGATGTTCAGAACGGTAAGAGGAAATTTGGAAAATAAATTTTCTGGTGCTTAGAGAATATCGTATTGATTATTTACACCATTACATTCGATTAAAATAATATTAAGATTAATTAATGTAATACGTGTAATAATTTTTGAGAGTATTGTGTCAAGATATTATTCGATAATTCTTCTGCAAATAAATGAGAATAATACTAAGATTAATTAATATAATATGTATAATAATTTGTTGGTAAATGCATTGAAATAATATTAAAATTAATTAATATAATACCTATAATAATTTCTGACAGTATTGTGTCAAGATATTATTCGATAATTCTTTTGCGAATAAATGAGAATAATACTAAGATTAATTAATATAATATGTATAATAATTTTTTGGTAAATGGATTAAAATAATAATAAGATTAATTAATATAATACGAGTAATAATTTCTGACAGTAATGTGTCAAGATATTTTATAATTCTTTTGTAAATGGATTAAAATAATACTAGGATTAATTAATATAATATGTACAATAATTTTTGACAGTATTGTGTCAAAATAATATTCGATAATTTTTTTTATAAATGGAAAGATAAGAATGAAAAAACAAAGTGAAGATTATTATGAATTTTTATTGCATTTAATAACATTTGTCTTTGAGTTTTCATTGTGATATTTGTCTAAATTAATTTATTGCTATTTTACAGTGAAGTGTATTATTAATTTTTAAGAATTTTATTTTGTTCCATATATTTGATAATTTCATAACCTAATTTTGAGAAGAAGTTAGGTGTATTTGGAGAAAGTGAGGTTAACTAGGAAGTAAAATGTAATTAATTTATTTTTAACAAATAAATATGCTACTAAGATAAATGAAATCTATATTTAATCATATATTTAATTTATACTCTATTTTTAATCAAATGCAATTACGATATATTTTTATAACTATATATTTATTATCATATATTTATTTATTATATGCAAGTATAGTATATATTTATTATATGCAAATATAACATCTATTTATTATATACAAATATAGTATATATTTATTATATGCAAGTATAATAAATTAGGATTATAAAAATGTATATATAATATCTCTATGTGATATTTCTAATATATTTAAATCTACATCAAACATACTTCTAAGAACACATAGTAATTAAAAATTATAATATATATTCTAAAGTATATTAAATTACATCGATTATTAAATAACAATCGCATGTCATATAAAATGGCATGATAAAATCAAAATACACCGTTCTAATATTATATACCAAATTTCAGTGTCACGAATTGCTCCATAAATAGTTAATAAATAATAACAAATATTAGCTGATAAATCACGTTTACGTCGTAAGACTGTAAACAATCTATAGTCACATCTATCAGTATAGCTTCGTATAAATTACTGTTATAACAGGTAAAGACAACAAACTGCCATTCCTTCCACTTACTCCTTTCTTAAGTAGAATAGTCTGTGATACGGACCACCTGAAGTTAACATATTGCTATTCTACTTCTAAATACAGAAGAAAGAAAAATATATATTTACAATCTCACATCAATATTGATTTATTTATATCATCCCTTATTTTTCTAATTGTTACAATAAAAGAAAATTCGTCTATATTACTATATTCACCTAAAATTTTAATTTAAAATAAAAAAAGGAAAAATAAGAAATGAAATATGGATTTAATTAATAACAGTATAATTATATATATTATCTACTATTTCCAACTGATCATATGATAGTAAAATAGACCACACGAATTTTTATTTCATTATTGACCAAAAATATCACAAATTGATATTTTAAATGGAATCATGTAGCATCACGAGACCAAGAGGATAAAAGGAAAATGCAAAAATTACACGAGATGTGGTGATAAAGCTCGTTGTAAACACTCGATTAATCTGTTTAACATGATATACAACGAGTTCCAAACTGTCCTGCTTTACTTTAGATCTCCCTTTGACGTCTCTATTGCCAACTTTTTACCCCTGCAGAGAATACTTAGTCATTGAACAGGCAGAAAAATGGACAAAAACGAGTAAATAATTATCAACAACCATCACTTACATCATTTTCTTCTATTTACCCTGTCATTGCAACAGAAGAAATTCTACATCAACTTATTCTCATTAATCTAGCATACATCCCCGCCTACTAATTATCGTGTTTCCATAAGAAACACTGTATCTGCAAAAAAATAGTTAGGTAATGGAATGCAGTTTTAATTAGTTGTAATATGACAGAATCACCTTTTATAACGCACGAATTCCTATTATTCATTAAAAATATAAGTCTATAAGTGGAACTATTTAGCATCACTTGACCAAGGATGCAAACAAGATTCAGAAGTAAATGAGCCAGATTTGGGTATGCAAAAGGTCACTTTTAGCTATGTCAAACAATTAAATATAAAATAAGAAAAATATCGATGTAAATTGTCCTACTATTGTGTCAGTACATGCTAACAAAATTAGAATTTTCTTTGACATGCCAAGTGCCAACTTCTATCCAGTGACAGTAATACTCTTATCCATTGCACAAAAACAGAGAGAATGACAGAAGAGACTAAGTAATCATCAGCAACCATCAATAACAGAATACTAATACAGGAAATTCTAATCCAATTTATTTTATAAAATAAAAAGAATGACAAAGAAACTTGTTCGACTGTTATATCAGTGTACACTTCCAAAGCTGGAATTCCCTTTGACACCCAAGTGTCAACTTCTACCCAGTGACAGTAATACTCTTATCCATTGCACAAAAACAGACAGAAGAGACTAAGTAATCATTAGCAACCGTCAATAACAGTATACTAATAGAGGAAATTCTAATCGAATTTATTTTCGTTACCCTAGAACACGTCTCTGTCTATCAGCTATCTAGCCTATTAGCCTTCAACATAGAGGGCACAATTTTGTAGAAATTGAAATTGAATGTAAAATAAGAAGAATATCAATGTAAATTGTACTGTAATTACTGTATCAGTACATGCTAACAAAATTAGAATTTTCTTTGACATGCCAAGTGTCAACTTCTATCCAGTGACAGTAATACTCCTATCCATTGCACAAAAACAGAAAGAATGACAGAAGAGTCTAGGTAATCAGTAACCATTAACCATCATCTAATAGAGGAAATTCTAATCCAATTTATTTTCATTACCCTAGGACATGTCTCTGTCTATCAGCTATCTAGTCTATTAGTCTTCAACATAAAGGACACAATTTTGTAGAAATTCAAATTGAATATTAAATAAAAAGAATATCGATATAACTTGTTCCACTTTTATATCAGTTTTATATTAGTTATAATAGTATATTTTATACAGTATATGCTATCAAAATTAGAATTTTTTTTGACATGTCAAGTGTCAACTTCTAGTATCAACATAGTAACCCTATTATGTGAAGAAGAAGAAGAAATGAAAGTATTCCTATCAACTAAAGAAAAAAAAGTGAAAAATATCCAAATAATTATTATATATTATGAATCACATTACCAAGACAAGAATCTCTAATTTAATTTATTTTTATTAACCTAAAACACGTCTCCACCTATTAGCCCTCTGGTTTACTAGGTCTCTATAAATAGGCACAATTTTCTAAACACGAGAAAACTAACTCGTTCCACTACTATACCAGTACATGCTACCAAGCTCAGAATCTTCTTTGACATTCCAAGTGTCAACCTTTAATCTCTACATGTACCCTTATCCATCAAAAAAGAGGAAAAAAGAAGGAACGACTATCGAAAGAGGTTACTTAATCATCACCAAATCCAAACCATGACATGTCAACAAAAGAAGTTCCAATCCAAACCATTTTCATTAACCTGGAACTCACCTCCATCTAGCAGGCCTTTGGTCTACTAGATCTCTACAAATAAGTATAATCCTTTAAAGATTCAAATTTAATATAAAATAGGAGGAATGGGAAATTAACTCGTTCCACTAGTACATCAGCACATGCTACCAATCACCTTTGACATGCCAAGTGTCAACTTCCAACTTCCACTTCCACTGTGCATAGTACCTCTATCCATTAAAAAAGAGGAATAAAGAAGGAACAATTTCCAAAAAATGTTACTTAATCATCACCAAACCTAAACCATATCATGTCAACAGAAAAAGCTCCAATCCAAATCATTTTCATTAATCTGGAACATACCTTCATCTAGCAGGCCTTTGGTCCACTAGATCTTTACAAATAAGTATAATATTTTAAACATTTAAATTTAATATAAAATAAAAAGTATGCAACACTATTACATCAGCACATGCTACCAATTACCTATGACATGCCAAGTGTCAATTTTCAACCTATGCATAGTACCCCTATGCATTAAAAGGGAGGCATAAAGAAGAAACGACTAACAAAAGAGGTTACGAAATCATCACCAATCCCAAACCATCCTAAACCATGTCACCAGAAGAAACTTCAATCCAAACCACTTTAATTAACCCGGAACTCATCTCCACCTACCATCTATCTAGCCTGTCAATGCTCACCGAATTATCATTCAAACCACGTCATATGAAGAGAAGAAACTCTAATCCAATCGATTATCGTTAACCTGGGACTCATCTCCACCTTTCGTCCATCTAGCCTACCAATGCTCTACACCTAACCTATGCAATTTCCTAACCACTCGAGCCACGACCACTTGACAAGAGCAACCCAACCCTCAACACCGCATGATCCGCAGAAAAATTCGCGTTTCCTCTCAACACTTCCATCCAGTTCGCTCAGCCTACCTCCCGTTCAGAGGTCTCAGGGCAGGACGCCTTCATCAGCCAGAGCCTGGTTTCTTGCCGGACACGGAAAACGCGTTTATGCACGGTGAACGTTCGTTCCCACAGGCACGTCCACCGAGTGTTTGGCTTTCGATTTAACGGACAGGCAAAAAGCAACCGGCTAATCGCGCCGGTTCCCTAAGATCGACGACACGCCCATGGAGATTCTCTTTTTCCGCCGCTTCTCAGATCGAATTTTTTCCCCTCTCTCTTTCTCTCTCTCTCTCTGCCTCGTCCTCCACGGAGATGATCCCCATCCTACGTCTCAGCTCACGATCCGTGGCGAACGGTTTTTGCGTCCCGACCTCTGTGATCGTATAAATATTGGCACGATGAAGGATCAGAGGTAGCTTAAGCGTTCCTCGGGCCACGCCAATGATATTTTTAGGACACCGTCTCTCGCAGAGGCAGGACAGTGCTCTGGTTCGACGATTGCTCAAGGCTGAGTGGACCACGGCACGTGTAGAGGTGATTTGCTGCTCGATAATCGACCTGCTGTCCGTTTCACGAGTGTGCATATGTGCGTACAAGACATCTTTCATTCGGCTAATTTACACGTGCAGACCTTTTTTCCTGTTTCGATGTTCGAGCTTCGACGAAAATCACTGTCCTTTTTTCTTTCGCATTTGTTTTTGCGCAGTTTTAATACACATGTTTCGTGTTCAACGACGATCGTTTCTTTTGCTACTGGGGAATCGGATGTTCCCTGACTTCTGGGTTATTTATGTGCTGTTTTTAGGTCACACGTGTCTCTTTTTACTGTTTAATATCGAATATTGCTTCGTGAAGACGCCATTAGAAAAATTTTTATTTAATTATTCGGAAAATTATTGTCCTATATAGCACTGCCACTTAACTCACTAGCGCCACCACGACTCGTAACTGCGTTATCGTTTATCGTAAATAGCGTATATATCGTTGAATTATTTTGTAATTTTGGGAACATAATCTTGGAGTCTTTCCGTTATTACGGATATCATATTCCTTTTAACAATATTATTCTCCTATATAGCACTGCCACTTAACTCACTAGCGCCATCACGACACATAACTGTATTATCGTTTATCGTAAATATCGTATATATCGTTGAATTATTTTGTAATTTTGGGAATATAATCTTGGAATCTTTCTGTCACTACGGAAGTCATATTCTTTTTAACAATATTATTCTCTTATACAGCACTGCCACTTAACTCACTAGCGCCACCACGACTCGTAACTGCGTTATCGTTTATCGTAAATATTATATATATCTTTGAATTACTTTGTAATTTTAGGAAAATAATCTTGGAGTCCTTTTCTTATTACGTATGTCATATTGCTTTATCGTAAATATTATATATATCTTTGAATTACTTTGTAATTTTAGGAAAATAATCTTGGAGTCTTTTTCTTATTACGTATGTCATATTGCTTGCACAATTATTCTCCTATATAGCACTGACACTTAACTCACTAGCGCCACCACGACTCATAACTGCGGTAACGTTTATCGTTAAATTATTTTATAATTTTAGGAACACAATCTGGGAGTCTTTTTCTTACTACGTGTGTCATATTGTTTGCACAATTATTCTCCTATATAGCACTGCCACTTAACTCACTAGCGCCACCACGACTCATAACTGCGGTAACGTTTATCGTAAATATAGTATATATCGTTGAATTATTTCGTAATTTTGGGAACATAATCCTGGAGTCTTTCTGTTACTACGAATGTCACATTCTTTTTCACAATATTGTTTTTACAAATTTTTTTGTCATACTCGTGCTCTCTTTAGGCACGAATTTTAAAAACGAAATTCTATCATCAGAAAGCTATAACCTCACTCAAGGAAATTTTTTCTTGTGTTTAGAAATTTAATCAAAACCCAAAATCCAAAATTCAAAATCCAATTATTTCTACCCCCACAGAAGACCATCTACAACGAAATGTATTATTCAAATCTGTATCACTTTCGTCCATTATTCCATCAACTATCTCCTGCTCTGCCTTTCAGCTATGTATCACGTTTCTTCAAACTCGAAAAACCACACACGAAAGGGTTACAGAGCCGCGCGACGGGGACCATCGACGATTCCTCGAAACGCGAACGCTACGAGTGTACAAAAATGCGCCTGGCCATAGGTATGCGCGTCGTGTGGTCCCCAAGCTGCTTGATATTCCACGGACGAGTCCCAGAAATTCGTGAGAACAATTCCGGGCCGGGAAGCACTTGCAAAAGTAGGCGTTCGCGTCGACCTTACGACGTGTACACCGGTGCTACATGATCGTCTTTCAGTCGTCATCCGGAGAAATCGAGAAAATCGTCTTGTGGGGGATCGAAGGTTCGTTTGGGAGGTCAGGTTTGAGCTAATGGTCTCGAGGTAGTACGAGGGAAATTCAGAAAGTTGAGAGGGTAAGTAAAACTGCTATATCCTGAGCTATGATATAATCCTATGTGCATATGTAACATTTTCAATCAATGATAAAAATCCCTATTCCATGTGTCTATGATCATATGTTACCAGAAAATGTATATATTTTGTATTTATTCTTCCAGTAAATTTCAGAAGGCACTGATATTCTTCCACTTTAAGAGTCTATTTTGAAAATATTGTAAAACTAATCCAAACTTTTACAGTATCACGAATGAACAGTATCATTGGTGACCAGATATTTGCAGATGTAATACTTTTAACTAATAATAAAGATTTCTGTTTTCTACCTGCATGATTATTTCTTCCCCAAACAAATTTTCAACTCCAAAATTTCTCCATTTTAACAATTTTTTTCAAAAACATCCTATATTTAACCTAAATTTCTACAGTATCGTGAGACTTATTGTTAGTGAAAAGAAATTTGTAGATGTGACACTTTCAATTAATAATAAAGGTTCCTGTTTCCTGTCTCTATGATTATACTTTCTCCCAATAAATTCTCAACTCCAAAATTCTTCCACTATAACAAACCTTCTTCAAAATATTTCAAACCTAATCCAAACTTTTATAGTATCATGAGACTTACAATTAGTGAAAAGATATTTGCGGATGTAACACTTTTAACTAATAATTAAGATTTTTAAAGACTTTTGGTTTCTATCTTTATGATTATAACTTCTCCCAGGAAATTCTTAATTGAAAAATTCTACCATTTCAGCATTCTTCAAATCATTCTAAACCTATTCCAATCTTTTACAGTATCATGAGATTTAGTGAAAAGAAATTTGCAGATGTCACACTTTCAATTAATAATAAAGGTTCCTGTTCCCTGTTTCTATGATTATACCTTCTCCCAATATATTCTCAACTTCAAAATTTCTACAATTTAATAATCTTTCTTCAAAATATCTCAAACCTAAACCAAACTTTGATAGTATCATGAGTCTTAGGAAAAAAATTTGCAGATGTATCGCTTTTAATTAATAACAAAGATTCCTGTTTCCTATTTTTATAGTTATATCTTTTAGAGAATGTATCTATGATATATGTTTCTCATTCCAGGAAATTCTCAACTTTAAAATTCCTTCACTTCAACAATCTTTCTTCAAAATATTTGAAACCTGCTCTAAACTTTTATAGCATAATGAGACTTACAAGGAGAGTGCAAGTCCTTCGGGTCACCGATTTAATCGAAACTTTGTAGGTTTGTAGATTTCGTCACGCAGTTCAAGAATATATATCATTATAGCCGCCACTACTCGATGGTTTTTGAGATATTTACTAGATATTAACACTTTGACTGCCACGGTGGTCAATGGTGACCGGAGCGCATGAACTACTTAAACTACATTGAACAACATTGAATGAAAATTGACAATCAGTACATTTTGAATATAAACGCTAATTAGAAGATACTTTGAAATAAAAAGTGCCCCATTGAACGATTAAAAATTTTTATTAGAACATCAAAAATATATCAGAATAAATCCTGCATCTAGCGGTGCACTCCCGTTCCTCGAGGGAAACACGTGCTTTCGGCGTGGCAGTCAAAGGGCTAATAAGATTGCTATAGAAAACTGTTTTCCTCATTGTATTCTTATTATTCTGTAACAAATATATACTAGCATAAGAAATCGTAGAAAATAAATTTTTTCGATTAAGAAATTTGATTTACAATTGTTAATCTACAATGTTTCCATAGGCGAAAAATGAATACAAAATAAAAAATAGATTGAAGAAGAAAAACCAACTAGAGACGAGAGTCGAACCCCGGACCTGCATCATAGGAATTTTCGAGTGTCGCTCTTAAGCCACAACACCACTTGAAAACCATAAGAAATAAATCTGTAGTTACCGAAACAATAAAACTTTAATCGCAAATATCTCAAAAACTATCGAGTAGTGGCGGCTATAATGGTATATATTCTTGAACTGCATGACGAAATCTACAAACCTACGAAGTTTCGATTAAATCGGTGACCCGAAGGATTTGCGCTCTCCTTGTCAGTCCTAGCAGGTTGACGTTTGCCGATGATCCTGCGATGACGGTGACAGGTCGAAATTATACAGAACAGAAAGTTGCATAACCCTTTCACGCGAGGATTCCCCTTCCTCGCGATTCCGATTTTCATCTGGATCTATAATTACTGCCGGTATCACCGAGTTCGCTCTGTATCTGCTTAATCATCGTAATTCCCAGCGGTATAAGCCAATCCTGTCAATTACATCGAATTAATAATAATAGCACGATTAACGCTGCACCGTACACCCCGAAATGATAAAGCCGAGTAGTTGCTTGGTGAGGGATAATTACGTAGGTGAAAGCTGCGCTGTTTTCCTTTTTCTGTCGCAAGAACAGCTGGTCCCCTGTAAACAAATTGGGCGTAATCCGAACCTCGCGAGCCAGGTCTCATCTCCACCGGTTCTGATCACGAGGCTACCGGGTACCGTCGAGTTAATTAAAATATATGAATACGGAATTTCCGTAAAATCTGTCCGCGACGAGAGTGAAGAGACGAGCAGGGTGGAAGAGAGTTAGACAGAGAGGGAGAGAGTAAATGGGGTGTATAAATTATACGGGAAACGAGCGACTTATTCGCGAGTTTGGAGAAATTTCTGTGGATTCCTGAGACGTATGATGTACAGGTCTGAATGTGTTATAGGGTTATATAATGAAATGGGGTGATTGGAATTGTCTCAAGCCATGAAACGATTATCAAGATGGATCGAGATTGACTCACGAAGCTGACCGTTTCTCGATTTTGTACGTGTTTTGAAGCATATTTGGAGGATCTGAAGTGTGATTTTGAGGTCTGTGATGGTGACGTGGATTTATCTTGCAGTTTAGAGTCTTTGAATGTTGGTAGAATGGATATCGATTTTGGTTTTCAGAGAAAATTGGAAATTGGATTATTTCTTGGTGACGTGGCAGTTTTAATTGTAGTGTTTTAATTGTGGTATCCATAAGGGTTAGGTTAGGTTAGGTTAGATAGGGTATGATTTGAAGGTCTGGGATGGTGAAGTGGATTTATCCTGCAGTTTGGAGTCTTTTAACGTAGATAGAATGGAAATCGGTGTTAGTTTTCTGAGTAAATTGTAATTCTTCGTGACGTGGCAGTTTATATTGTAGTGTACCCATAGGAGTTAGGTTAAATAGGATATGGTTTGGAGGTCTGTGATGGTAAAGTGAATATATATTGAAGTTTGGAGTCTTTGAATGTTGGTAGAATGGATATCGATTTTAGTTTTCAGAGAAAATTGGAAATTGGATTATTTCTTGGTGACGTGGCAGTTTTAATTGTACTGCATCCATAAGATTTAGGTTAGGTTGAGTTAGATAGGGTATGATTTGGAGGTCTGTGATGGTGGAGTGGATTTATCTTGCAGTTTGGAATCTTTTAACGTAGATAGAATGGAAATCGGTGTTAGTTTTCTGAGTAAATTGTAATTCTTCGTGACATAGCAGTTTATATTGTAGTGTATCCATAAAGATTAGTTTAGGTTGAGTTAGATAGGGTATGATTTGGAGGTCTGGGATGGTGGAGTGGATTTATCTTGCAGTTTGGAGTCTTTTAACGTAGATAGAATGGATATCGATCTTAGTTTTCAGAGAAAATTGGAAATTGGATTGTTTCTTAGTGACGTGGCAGTTCTGAGAGATGTTATAAGTTTAGGGTAGGTTGCAGAGTTTCCTTTACGATAGTAAAGTGAATTGATCTTGGAGTTTGGAGTCTTTGTATGCAGATAGAATAGAGACTATAATTGTTAGAGTAAGCAGGGAGTTAGGTGATTTGTTGCTGATGTGAATATTTTGAGGAATGATATATATTTTAGGTATATCATTGTGTTTCATTCTTTCGTATTTAGGTACAGTGAAGATTATAATTGTTCGGGTAAGCTGGGAGTTGCATCATTTCCTCGTGATGTGAAGATTTTGAGGAATACTGTAAATTTTAGGTAGATAATAGGGTTTAATTCTTTCATATTTAGGTACAGTGAAGACTATAATTGTTAGATTCAGCTGAGAGTTAGGTTATTTCTTGGCGATATGAGGATTTTAAGGAATACTGTAAGTTTTGGGTAGATCATAAGGTTTAATTCCTTTATATTTAGGTACAGTGAAGACTATAATTGTTAGAGTAAACTGCAAGTTGGACTATTTCATGATCCCGTGAGAGTTACGAAAGATATTACAAGTTTTAAATAGGTTACAGAGCTTGTTTCGCGATAGTAGAGTGAATTGATCTTGGACTTTGAAGTTCCTGTATTTAGCCACAGTAGAAATCACAATTAACAAGCTAAATTAGAGGTTGAATTATCTCTTGATAAAAGAAAAACAAAGAAAAGAGAAGAACCCGACAGCAGATCCAACTTTTCTCTACTTCTCGCTAAAAAAGCAACAAAAATTCAGTCTCACATTTTACCTATCAGTCATGCCACAAAGAATTGCAATAAAACAAAGAATAAGAAATAAAAATAGAGAAAAGGAAGTGGAGGAAGCCGACACGAGATTTCATTCTCTGATAGATAAAACACGAAGGGAGATAAAAATAAAAAATAAAAAGCAAAAAAGCGAAGGAAGAAATAAAACAAAAAATAAAAAACAAGAAAATGAAAGAAATAAGGCAAAAGATAAGAAATAAAAATAGAGAAAAAGAAATGGAGGAACTCGACGTGAGATTTAATTCTGAAATAAGAAAAACGAGAAGAGAGATAAAAATAAAGAATAAAAATCAAGAAAATGAAGAAAGAAAGAAAAGTAAAGAATTAAAAATAAGAATGAAAAAAGGAAAGTGGAGAAACCCGACACGAGATCTAATTTCTAATAGCTAAAAACAGAAAGGGAGATAGAAATAAAAAGATAAAAAGCAAGAAAACGAAGAGAGAAAAGGAGCAAAAAGGCTACGTTTACGTCCAGTTGAAACGCCTTTTCGTTGAAACGATCTGAACGCATAAGTGGCTTTTAATCGTGAGGTAAATGGTGAATTATTAAAGTGGTCGCATGACCGGTCAGAGCCCCACGAGGAAGTCCCCATCCAGCTGATAGAAATTTCTACTCACGTGCTACGTGATTAGAATCACGAGGGCCGTCTACATGACGTATGCCGTCGACGATCAGTGTTGCGCGACACGTGACATACACAGTCATTCTAAAAATCACGGCCTCCAACGACCTTCTGCACTACTTTTCAACAGGCGTCACCACGCTCCTCGTTATGCTACGTCCACAACACCCGTTTCACGTGCATATCTACGTACACTCCCGTCCATAAGTCACCGGGCACCTTTTCGGCGAGATATCGAGAAAGGAACACGTGAAAATTATTTTAACGTTCTTATACATCGCGCGTTGTCATTTGTTGGAAGATCGATTTTAAACAAAGTTTTATGAATTTTCTTCGTATAAATTAGATATTAATTTTATATTTATTTTGGATTTGCGATGTTTTGGATTATTTATTTATTTTATTTTTATATTTATTTATTTTCGGTAAGTAGGTAATTGGTCTGTGAATTTTCCTTCTACGACAGGAATTAAGGTTTTATTTATTTATTTTGGTCGATAGTAGGTCGATATTTTGGTTCTCGATTTTTAATTCATTTTGTTAACGAAATGACGAAAAAGGAATATATAAAAATCATTATTTTATTTTTAAATGTGATGCGTTTAAATTAATAATTAAATTATTAATTTTAGAGTAATAATTAAATTATTAAACGTATTACATTTAAATTAATTTAATTATTAATTTAAACGCATAAATTAATTAAATTAAATAACTTGATTAAATAATTCAAGTTAATCTTTGCAAGATTAATTAAATAAAATTTATCAAGGTTCTCTGTATAAAAGAAATTAATTTTTTATTTACTTTGTAGTATATTTATTGATTTTAGGGAGAACGGAATTGGTAATTTGATTTTTTGGTAACTGATTTTAAATTAATTTTATAGAGGGAATATTGGAAAAGGAATGTATTAAAATTATTAAAAAATTCGAGATAATGCATTGTCATATTTGCAAGAAAATCAATGGGACGAAATTTTACGAATTTTCTTTTTACATAACAAATGAATTTCTTATTTATTTATTTTAGAGAAAGCGGAATTGGTAAGTCGGTTTTTCGATTTCTCATTTTTAATAAATTTTGTAGATGAAATACTGTTATGAGGATTATTATATATATTTGATTACGTTATTTTCAAATTTCATTTCATTTAATAAGCAGTGAGGTATATTAATTATGGTGTTTTAACACGTGTCATGCTGGTTAACTGTACAGACAAACATCAACTAGATTAAATTTTGATAATTTCACAATAATTTTCCAAAAAATTAAAAACGAAATTATAATTTATATACAAGACATTAAAATTTAAATATGAATAACAAAGGAACGATTTAAATCCTTTTAGCAGAAAAATTATAATATAGAAGTATATATTATATTATAGAAGTAATATACAGCAATTTATATTACGTCTATAATATATATACAATATATATCTTTATTATATTACTGTATATTATTATATATTATAGTATATTACATTATTATATTTTTATCATATATATAAAATAATGTATATAAAAAAATTATAATTTGATATGTAATGCTTAAACGTAAAAAGATATAGAATTCAATGCATTCAATGCACATTGTATTACCATTGTATTATATTTAAAAAATAATTAATGTCTGCATTTTCTTTTTATATTTGATATTATGTTTTCTATACTATTCACTGCTTTTTCCCATAAATGGGGTTAATTATGTAATCACTGAACGTTTATAAGTCAACTAACGCTTTACAATCATTTGAAATTACTTTTCTTTTTTTTTTTAGAATTCTCGACGTTTATAATAAAGTTAATGTCTTAAATTTTTGAAGAAACTTTGAACTTGAATTATGGTTTTTGAAATCTCGAAACCTCGTTTATATTCCGAGTTCTAGGAAGAACCGCTGACTTTTCAAATTTCTCATGCCCTCACGCATAATTTCGAAATTTCGAGATGAAATTCCTGATGTTCCATGATATTTCACTATTTTTTTTAAGAACTGCTTCCATTCAGAGTTTCGAGAAAAATTTCAGAATTCGCTAGTCTCATAATAATTTTCGTATTATGAAAAAAAAAGTTCTTCGTTTTCAATAATTCTTCAATTTCTTGGAAGACTTCACCGAGCTTCGAGAAAAACTTTCGACTTTCACTGAAGAGCACGACTTTCTCAAAGTCACTACTATTCGTTAGGAGTTTAAAAAAAAACTTTCCATTTTTGGGAGTATCTAGATTGTTGAAGAAAAATCTTTTCGAATTTTGAAGAAAGCTTTTTGCTGATAAAAATTATATTGTTATTTTCTTTTTTAAAATTCATTGCTTCGAGTTATTGTAAAAATAAATTTTGATGTTCGACTTGTTCTCAATTACTTTTTTGAATTTCGCATGATGTGATTATACAATTATTGAAATGAAAATTAGAAAATAATGTCACAGTTGTGTATTCAGCATTTTTGTACACGACAAGAGTTATGTTCCAACTCAAATCAATTATCGAGTATTATGCTGGGGCATTACTGGTTGGCTCGTGTCAATCGAATATTAATTTAGCAGAGTACTTCACAATATTTTAAATTGTAGGCCCTCTTTGTAATAGTCAAATGATTCGCGACTTCTCATCAACCCTCTACCCTTTTTCATATAAAATAACGTAAATTTAATTCGACAGAAAAGTGAATTTTTTCCTTAAAAATAATTTTATGCAAATAATGTTTCATTAAAATAATTTCAACTTGTACTTGAAAATATTTTAGAACACAATTTCAAATTAATATTCAATTACCTTAGTGGATAAAAAAATGTTGTTTTATAAAAATAATTTCAACTTGTACTTCAGAATATTTCAGAATATAATTATAAATAAATATCTAAATTATCTCCATTAATAGAATAATTTTTATTCCATGAAAATAATTATAACTTATATTTCAGAATATGTAAGAATGTAATTTTAAGTTATTATTTAATTACTTCGATTAGGAATATTATTTTATAAAAATAATTTTAAATTGTATTTCAGGATATAATTTGTTTAAATCAATACTGTAATTATCTAGGAAAAAGTACTCTTTATTGACTTAAATGAAGTATGCTGCTAAGGTCAATCTTGAACTATGCTGTACGATCAATATTTCGAACAATTTTTCCTCGTACACGCATATGACTACCGATTGACCTTAGTTTCCGAGATATACGCAAAAACTTTAATCACACTTAGGTTATGACTATATTTTGTTTTGACGTAAGCGTTGTCGGCGCCTATGCAGAAATAAAGAAACAGTGTTCAGTAGAACACTACTATAAGACAACATAGCCGAACATAAACATATACATATATAAACATTATAGTATATATATACATTTTTTTCATAATTTAACCCCTTGTGAAATATTCCGCCATATACACCATATAATTGAGACATAATATATGTATATAGCAATAATACTTATGTTATAGCGATATACATATATAGTAATAATATTTATATAGCAGAAATATGCATATATAATAATAACACTTATATTGCAGTAATATAAATATATAGTGATAACACGTGTATTTCAACAATATATTTATGCATACATAATAACGAATTATTATATCGTACTAATATATATAGTAATATTACAAATATGATTGCAATGTGCATAGTAATAATATAAATTGCAGCAACATAAATATATAGTAATAACACGTGTATTATAGCAATATGCATACATATATAGTAATATATACATGTCATAATACACATACGATAGCAATGTACATACTAATAATATATATAACAGCAATATGTGTACATAATAATAACACTTATTATTACAGCAATATAAACATATAGTAATAACACGTGTATCATAAGCAATATACATAGTAATAATATATATTGCAGCAATGCAAATATATAGTAATAACACGTGTATTTCAACAATATATTTACAAATATATAGTAATGAAGTATATCGTAGTAATATATATAGTAATAATACACATATGATAGCAATATGCATAGTAATAATATATATTGCAGCAATGCAAATATATAGTAATAACACGTGTATTTCAACAATATATTTATAAATATATAGTAATGGAGTATATCGTAGTAATATATACAGTAATAATACACATATGATAGCAATGTGCAGATTAATAATATATATAGCAGCAATATGCATATATAATAATAAGACTTACATATACATGTATAGCAATAAAGTATATCGTCATAATATGTATAGTAATAATACACATATGGTAGCAATGTGCATACTGATAATATATACTATCACTAATAATAAAGTATATTGCAGTTATATATATGATAATAATGCACATATAAGACCAACGTGCGTAGTAATAATATATATGTATATATTGCAGCAATATAAATATATAGTAATAAAGTATATCGTAGTAATATACATAATATAATACACATATGATAACAATGTGCATAGTAATAATATATATTGCAGCAATATATGCAGCCGTAATACACATATGATAGCAATGTACGTACTAATAATATATATATATATATATATATATATAGCAACAATACGTATATATAATAATAACACTTATTATTACAGCAATATAAACATATAGTAATAACACGTGTATCATAAGCAATATGCATAGTAATAATATATATTGCAGCAATATAAATATATAGTAATAAGTAAATCGTAGTAATATACATAATAATAACACACATATGATAGCAATGTGCATAATAATAATATATATTGCAGCAATATAGATATATAGTAATAACACGTATATCGTTACAATATACATGTACATATATAGTGATAATACATATGTGATAGTAATGTGCACGATAATAATATATACTGTAATAATATACACACATATATAGTAATAAAGTACACATCGTGGTAATATATATAATAATTATATGCATATGATACCAGTGTGCATAGTAATAATATATATTGCAGCAATAAATGCAACAATAATATAAACATATTAAAGCAATATATATAATATATATAGCAGTAATAAATAGTAAAACAGAGATATTTTACGTTTTGGTACAAGTGCCTGCATATATAGTCCACGAATATGGACCACCAAGAACCCACGTGCCACGTTTAATACGAGCTAATTTGAAGCTTGTGGCCAGAAAGTACACCGCGCCACGGATGCTTCCAGGGTCAGAAGAAGATGGCCCCCGTGGAGCACACTTTGCCGGTTATTTTCCTTCCAATTAAGCTTTACGCCGTCACGTATTGTTTCGTGCAATTAACGCGGCATGTTTGGTAACGCCGTAAAAACAATCCATGGCTACCTTCTTCCCGTGGACCAACAATTAGCCGATGGAACCGGTTTCTATTTTTCGAGCCGGAGATCATAATCGGGGCCCACCGACCGATCCCTCGTCGGTCGATTAATTAAAACTTTACAAATCGATGATGGCCGCTCGACGCCAGTAACGGAAATCCGTGACCAGACTTCTTCGCCGAACTTCTCGCTTCCGCGCGATCGATTGATAAGGGTACGGGACTTTCGAGGAATCGATATTCCAACGTAGTGGTTTTGTTCATTTTTGGTTTCTATGTAGCACAGTTTCGAGAATTTTTGTTCTTTCTTCTTTTCTTAATTTAAATTAGGTGAGAACTTTTTATTTTTCTTATGTTTATTTTTATTTTATTTTAGTTTTATTTTGATTTTGCCTTTGAGAATTATTGTCTTTCCTTATTATTATTTTGTATTTAGTTTTTGGCAATTTTGGTTCTTTTCTTCTTATTATTGTATATTGGATTTTGGGAATTTCGGTTCTCTTTTTCTAGTTTTATTTTAAATTTAGTTTTGAGAATTTTTGAGAATTTTTATTCCAAAATTAGGTGAGAATTTTCGCTTCTTCTTATATTTTTATTTTGATTTTGCTTGTGAGAATTATTATCCTTCCTTATTATTATTTTATATTTAGTTTTGGGAATTTCGGTTCTTTTTTTCTATTTTTATTTTAAATTAGAAGAGAATTTTTCATTCTTATATTTCTATTTTAATTTCGTTTTTGAGAACCTTTATCTTCACTTATTACTATTTTAAATTCAGGTCTGAGAATTTTTGTTTATTCTTATATTTTTATTTTGATTTTGTCTTTAAGAATTATTGTCTTTTTTTATTATTATTTTACGTTTAGTTTTGGAAATTTTTATTTCTTTTCTTCCTATTTTTATTTTATATTTAGTTTTGGAAATTTTTGTTCCTTCTTATATTTTTATTTTGATTTTGTCTTTCAGAATTCTTATCTTTTCCAATTATTATTTCACATTTAGTTCTGAGTTACATTTAATGCTGATACAGAATAATATTATTTGTGTTCCAACAATATCTAGACCTTTTTCACTAACAGTAGAAATGTTCAATGACTTTGTAAAACATTCAGAAAACTTTCTTCTCTGATTCATTGAGACCTCAAAGTAAGACGTGTTGCATTTCGCAATTTATACAGTCATCATTACACATATTACTATAAGCAGAGAAATTCTAAGAGAGGAACATCTACGCAACGAAAATCATCCATATTATTCATTCTGAATTTTTTTCACATACCGATCTCACCAAAGTATAAATTCCCCAGACCACGAATTTCTAAAGAACAGTTTCTATGTATTCGCGGTATCCACTATTCATCAAAATACCTGATCATTAAAATCGTAGCCTAAAGCAGTGCTGCTCTAACCATACTCACAGGTAAAACGTAATTCCCTTGTTTCTGTGTATGGTCTTTTGCTTAAAGATTAAAATAGGAAAAACCTAAAAATTATGTTATAAAACTTAGGAGTATGAAATGTTGTTTCTGTGGCGTGGAAAATTTCATGGGCCAATACTACTTATTAAATCTTGTTAGAATCTAGTGCCCATAATTTTAATTTATCAACTAGCAGATGCAATATTTTTCAATAAAAGAATTATATTTTCAAAAACAATTTATATTTCTTTTAATGAACACTTTTATTTTGGTATTAATAATTATTTAAATATTAGATATATATTGATACTGATTTAAATATTGTCTTTTATTACATATTTAAATAGTATATATTATTATATATGGATATTACCTATTATCATATTTAAATTCTACTAATTCATTATATTGCATTCATTATGTTATACCTAACTATATTTGATATACTATGATTATACTATATTTAATATATTATGTTATATATATATATATATATATATATATATATATTATACTTAATATTCTATAATAATCATGTATTGTATATACAAATTTATTTAGGTATAACATGCTTAATTATAATAATATTGTAATTTTTATAATGCATTTGTAACATATATGTAATATACACTTTCTAATAAGAGATTAAATAATGAAAATTGGTGTAATATATCTTTTTTATAAAATGTATATATATATATATATATATTTTTTAACGTAAGATATTGTGGCTTAATTATGATCAATGACTATACCAAGGGAACTGCAAGCAACAAACACATCAACTACGCCGAAGTCACGAGCCTGTGAGTCAACAGGTTAAGGAAGAAATTTGCTTCAATATACGTGTATTAGACGCTAACAAGATTTATGATCGAAATATCACAAGCAAGTTATCAGTTGTCACGCGAATCCAGAATATTCTTATCATATTTTTGTATTGCTTTAAATTTGAAAAATTGTATTTCAAACGCCATTGAAAACGTACATTTAATATTTAAAGAAATTATATAAATCTTAGAATAGCGTCTTTTTAGTATACTTGGTTCAAATAAGAAAAATTATGATAACTGATATTTCTGCACACTATTACATTATATATTATTTTAATAAAATATGCAATATAATGGGAAAAAATTACATTCCAATTAACCTATTCTGTATATTTGAAAAATAAAAAGTCAGCTTGAATTATGCATAAAGTAAAAGAAACTTGCAATAAAAAGCTCTCCAGTATTAGAAAGTGATTTATTATCTGAACAGTTCAATAATTTTAAACGATAATTAACATCTAAGTGCGAGAACACAGAGAAAAATAAACATCGATCCTTACTACTACTAATTAGAAAGGAAAAGATCAGTAAACGAATATTTCCATCATTTTGCATTCCATAATATACACCAATAGTGGAGCCACCTGGTGTAGCAAAATACGAACCACAGCACTACACCTAACCTGTCAAAATAACAAATTTTTACCAAGTGTTTATACCACAGTACTACTTTACAGTTGCAATACCCTATTACCTAGTCAATGGTACTGATCTGCTTTCCTCTATATTATCAAGTAAAAGAATTACAAAGTATCCTTTATTAGCAATCTCAAGTTAACATATATACGAACATATCTCAATTTCTTTGTTTACATTCCATATGTCGCAGCATACTCATTCTTAATATCTCAATATTCTCAAACAATAAAAGTCGATCTTTCATCAAAGAGATCGATCATAAAACTCGTGTTCATTAATAATTCCTTACTCCTCTAATATCACAAGCCAGTAAAACCATTGACTTTCTTTTTATTACTCTGCAACTTTTAATCACGTGAAACCAACCTTCGTTTAACCTAACAAAACGACGTGACGCGTCAAACGCGGTATCTCTATCCTTCTCCACGGTTCCCCCTCTCCGCACAGCGGCTCACGGAGAAGCCCGAAATCGCCCGAGGGACACTCGTGGACCCACTCGCCCGAAGCTCTCACGAGCACCGGTGCTGCAGCGTTCATAACAAGTCTGGCGCGCGTGGAACAGCGTAAAAACCAACGGCGAGCAATTACGTAGCGTTAATTTTTCTGCCGTACAATCTTCTCTCCGATACCAGTCATCCTCGTCGTGTTCAGTGCTGTCCCGTGAAATCGATGATTATCGGTAGCGGCCGGGGATTCCTGATGCGAGCGCGATTAGAGGAACTTCGCGATTAGTTTACGAGGATTTTATGGTGGGTCTCGGGATACTTGATTCGGAGTGGAGGCCGTAAATCTCGCGAGTCTTTCGATGACTTTATTCGAAGGCTGCATGCGCTTTTACGGATGTTTATTACGAGATGCCTGCTTCACGACGGCTTCCGGTTAAACTATGCTATTTTGAGTTCACTTGTTCTTTGTTTATCTGTCGATAACTGAATTGTTTATCGCTCTTTGGTAGTCCATGGTATTAGAAAATGGCGGTAACACGTATGCAATGAGTAGGAAGGAAATTTATTCTCCTTAGTATATCTCCTTGGTAAATTTTGTTTTATAATAGTAATATTTTGTAATATAATAATTTAATATTATTAATAATATAATAATAATTTTGTAACAATAATTAATATAATAATTAATATGTAATATAAGCAATATTACTTCATTAATAATTAATATTAATATAAATAATATTATTGCAACAATTAAATAATATATATTTGTTGGTTAATACGATATCAAAAGAGGTGTAGATTGGATCCATAATTTCAATTCGGAGATGTCAAATAATTAGATTTTTCATAAACCGGTTGTCTGATTATTTATGCACTTGATAATCGATTAACCGGTTAACCGACACATTTTTGGTTTATGGAAAGTAGGACGATAAAGTCCCTTCGACTCGATTAATTGAAATAGCATAAATATTACGAACAAACCGGTATTATACAAAAATAAGTAATAATAATTATTCGTAAATTACATTTACTTGCTCGTGGATAATTATAACGATTAAAACAGACAATACAATGTTTAAATATTGACAATTTTCATATGACCTATTAAACAAATAATTAACTCATTAATGAATAATAATTATCGAATAATAATAAATCTGATAAAATAACTGGTTAATCAATTTTTAATCTTTCTGGTGCAATTTATGTAATCATTTATTAACAAGTTAAACTTTTTAATACACAAATAAAATATTTAAACGATTAAGGATAAAATTAAGGATTATTGCAGGATTCATTATGATAAATCATGCGATGACTATCAAGGGGTAAATTATGTTATGTTTATATAATGAAAATATTGGAGAAAGTAAACAGTCGTATTTGCCTTATATTAATACAAAAACGCGGAAAAAGAATTATTTTAGGTCGATTGGAAGTTTCTATCGTTTCACCTTTTTTTCTCGATGGAAAGGAATCACCAGCTTGCACTGAAATTTCTATCAATTAATCTTCGATCTTAATATTCACTGCTACTTACGCTCGCCTTCCACCTTGCTGGAAATTGATTGTTTAATTAATCTCCTCTTCACCGAAGAATTTATCCCCGTGGTTATTAAAACACAGTATCTTTATAACTTGATCCTCGGAAATTGAATCTTTCTCCTGTCAAAGGACTGTATAAAGATTGAAATAAATTACCAATGTAGCCAAAAAAGGCCGTGAAAGCAGCCTCCATTGAAAATTTCGCTGCGGGCTTTCATGTAGAATGAAATACCTATCTGTACATTTTGTCACATAATATATTTACCGATCAGTTTCCCCTGAGACTTTAATTTCTTTTTAGCTGTATTACATGGTCTCGTGTAGCTTACATTTTTATATATACACGTTTATATATACCCTTTATTATTTTTCACAGGAAAAATCTGTGGAACCAGTTATCTTACCACATAGTAATTTCTTTTATGTATATACTATAGGAAACTTGCTATATAAAATTTTATACAGTATCATCGTTTTAGTACAGAAAATTTTATACTCCATTGAGTGATAACGGCGAATTTAAAAATATATATGTAAAAAGAAAAAGAAATTGCAAAAATTGACCGACATTATGGTTTCAAATGATCCAATTATACCAAGCATAGTATTCTAATTCATTTCCTTCAATTTTATTTAATTCGGAATAGAATTTTTTGGAATATATCTGTCCCCATTAGTGTATAGTTTAATACAAATATCAACACAGATTATACTTGAAAATTATTATACTTTGTTTTATGATATATAATGTATATTATTATTTTGAAGAATATTACAAAATTGATTTTTTAACTACAAAACAGTCTTGGATCAGGGAGCACGAATGACCCATTATTTAACCAGTTAGCTGTAGTGCCCCCTTTTGAGAGCGCGCACCTATACGTGTGGCGAAAATCGAGCGACGACGAGTATACTCGTCATACTTCGGGCCAGCAGTCATCAATGGGCTCAGTGCCTGGTCAGCGTCACGCATTTGTCCCGTGGCGGACCATCCCTGAAGGAACCCTATCGTAAATCAGCTTTCCGACTTTTGCTTTTGCCCCTTTTACGCTGACATCTAAAAAACGTTATCATCGCGCATAAATAAATTCGTTATGCGAACTGATAAGCTGTTTCAGCCGGTGCATACGGGGACGCACGAGTTCATCTCAAATTATTCATATTTTATATTTGTTTGTTTTATTCCGGCCTGGCCACAAAATATTCTAAACATCTTGAAATTTGAGAATATGTTATTTTTCACAAAAATTGCAATTTAAATAGCCAATGGTCGCTACTTTTTACGCGTGACGAGTATACTCGTCGTGACACAAAATCCTGCCACTTCTCCATGACGAGTATACTCGTCAAACACAGCTAACTGGTTAAAATCTGCGGGGACATTCGCAAGTCAGAAAATACAGAAAATTAGAGAAATAAAAAATTTTATATTTTACGTATTATTAGTAGTATTAAACACAAATTAGTTTCAACAAATTCTGTGCGTTTTAATATCCATATAGTGACTTAAAATCCTGCACAGAAAAGTAACTGCGAAACGCTAAATTTGCTCTGCTGAAATTTGCCGACCGCAAAGGTTTAAACCCAAGCATTTGCTCTCCACCCTAACCTCAAAACCGAAGGAAAAGAAGCAAGCTCTCTCGCATCGTAACTACGATCTCCGCGAGAGTTACTAGTACCCCATTACCTCAAGGTCACCCATAAAAACGTGTCTTTATCAATCGCGAACGAGCTATTATCATTAAACGTGATCATAAAGTGCGTAAACCGCCTACCTATTGGCCGATGAAGTGATTAACTTAAACCTCTCAGCCTATTAATATACTCTTACACCTCGCAAAACCAATCCAAAACAAAGACCAGAACCCAAGAATGAAAAAAAGAAAAAGGAAAAAAACCGCTCCAAAAAAAAAATTCTCAAAAATACGAGGAAATAGGGGAAAAAGCGAGCGTAATTGCGAATTACCGGTGGTCTAATTGCGCGTTTCATTGGTGGATCGGAGGATTTGCGCCCTCGTGGAACAAGCTCGGGCCCTTTTTGCTCCGCGCCGCGTCCACTGTGCCCATTTACGGGGGAAAAAGAAGGTGACGGGCCCACAAAGGATCTACCGCGAGACAGGCGGTGGAGAGATTGAGCGAGGAACGGTCGGTGGTACGGACGAAATCAATTCGTGCCGATGAAATCGATAAAGAGCAAATAAAGTGTCACTTAAGGCGGGAAGGATCGAAGGTGAAGCGGCGCAGCGTTGAAAACGCGGCGTCATCCGTGCCGCGTTAATTCGCGGCTACAGTAAGGTTCAAAAGTATCCGGATGCGCGGCCATTTTTCGCCGCATGCAATTTAACCCCCTATAAACGGGCCTTTCTTCGCGCAAGTGAAGGGAGATTATTATTAGCCGGGGTTTTTCAGCGGGATGGAGGAAGAGTGAACCGCGAGAGTAATGGCTGCCGTGAATGGATCAATCCGGCCGAGGAAACGGCGATGCAGAGGAAATAGTGCGGACAGTAACGATGAAAATTCAATTAATGAAACAAGCGCATTTGCAATCGAAATAAAATCAATAATTGATTAACCCTTTGCACTCGAGACGTGCCCTTTGATAAAATTTCGAAGCTCGATATTAATTAATATATCAAATTTAAAATAATGTAACAGTGTGCAAGGTATCGAAATTAAATAATTCTACGTGTTAATTAGTATACGATACTATATTATATATAATATATATACAGGAATATTTTATATTTATCCAATAAAAAGAATTATTTTTATTTTTTCATTAATAAGATTAACAGGTTTTCCATTTTTAGTTGGATTTTATTCTAAAGATTTAATAATTGAATATTTAATTTTTAATGTTTATATGATCTTATATTTTCATTAGAAAATACAATTTTAAATAATTTAATAAAAATATTAATTTTTAAAATATTTTTATTAGGTTATTTATTAAGTTATTATATACTCAACAAATATTATCAGCTTTACAGCAGAAAATTTTTCATCTCGTACCCTTTTTTAGCCAAAAATTCGTCGAGCGCAAAGGGTTAAAAGATGTAGTTATTGAAAGATATTTCCATTTGTAATAAATAATGGAGCAATACCTTTGACTGAAACTGGTTATAAACCAATTAATAATACAATTAGTGATTTTGGGCAATATGAATTAATATTAACTGGTAATACTCCAGTTGTATATATTTGAAGAAATAGTACTAAAATATATGAAAAAAATAAACGTATTACTAATAAAGATCCTCATATTACCACTGGACAAGATAAATTTTATACGAAACAATATAAAATAGGTGATTATAGAAATACTTATTTAATTGTTGATACAAGTGTTATAGATTTTAGTAATTTACCAAATAATCAAATATTTAAAACAGTATAAACTAAAAGACAATATACATTAGTAATGTTTGAAGAACCTATTACAATTGATAATTATTTGCAATTTTTTCTTGTATTTAATAAAGAAAATGAAAATATTGGTGGTAATTCTTGTGGTAATGATTACATAGATTTTTAAATATAATATGTACTGGAATGAGTGAACAAGTATGCATGGGATAGAAATATCTAACGAATTCAGGTTATTATGATAAATATGTTAATAAATAAGTATGTTAATGTAATGTGTGAAAGAAAATATGGAATATGTCAGTTGCAATTGAGTATTAATAGAGAGAAGACGTGTGAGCATGTGATAGTGATAAAATAATTATATTTCAACCCAATATTCGTGTTCCATAATCTTTGAAATTAAATAAATAATTGTTCTTATTGTTATTAAATTTCATCCACCACTAACAATTCTAATGAAAATCAAAATAGACAATTATTATATATTTCAAATGTAACAAATTATTATAGTCTTTATAATGGTGCATTCGGTATGCAAGTATGAGCTTTTAGTAGTTTAAATGATAGAGTATAATGAGTAGTGGTCAAAATACACTTGATTTTGTACAATATTGTAGAGACAGGGTGATTGTTAAATAATATAACTACTATTTATTAACCATAAAATATAATATACAATTATACGACGGTAAAGATTACGAATATAGATATCTATCAACTAAACTCTTAGGACTACAACGATACAATTATACCTAACAACACGATTACACTTAACAACACGAATACAACTAACAACACCATCACAGCTAACAACACAAATACAACTAACAACTTCTTTCTTCACAACTCTCTTCTACGAACTCTAACATACTACACCATACTACGACATACTACATACTCCCTACCCAAGCCCTTGCATCCCTATTTAAAACCATACATTCTATCCTCTTTCATACCTATTCTCTCTTTCCCAATCATACGTTCCCACGCACTCCTTGCAATCTTACCCTCAGCGGGATCACAAACCCTCAAACGCATTCCTAAAGACACTCTTCACTTTCATCCGATACATTCATAAACATCCCGTCCACACGATCCTAGCGCACGGTCATCCGTCCTTTCGCACGCACTCTAGATAACATGCTTGACCCACTCATCCTGCGATACCACAATATGCTTCTGCTGGTAGTGGTAATGCTTTTCCTACTATTCAACAAAGAAAAATAATTTTATTTTTTTTTTTTAATTGAGGACTTAAACGTCGCATCGACAGCAAGGTCATTAGCGACATGAAACGTTAGGGGAGGTATTAAATGTATTCGTATAATTGTTGCGTTAAGATGAATCTGAGGATGTTATTGGCGTTTTCAGTGTTGTTAAAGATATCTTCCATTGAGTTAGGAACCTTTGCCTGGGTTTGTGAGGTCTCGTATTCCTTATATTAAAATAAGATGTGTTGGATGGTCAAGGGATGTTGGCACTTGTCGCAGTAGGGTGAGGGTGTTTTTCACAGAAGATGTTCTTGAGTAATTCTGGAATGTCTGATCTGGATCCTATTTAGTACGACTTGTTTCGTTTGTTAGTAGGTGGAAAGTAATTTTAAATCGTACTTCAATGGAAGATATTGGTGCAAGATATTCTCATAGACAAAGTTATGGATTAGAATTGTTAACTAGTTGATATTATTATGGAAGATCAATAATACAAGGACAAAGTCCAAATCAAATTAACAATGAAGAAATATTTGAACAAATATTTATAGAGATGTCGATAGGGAGGAATACTGAGAAACGTAGGGGTAGATGGCTTTTATGGTCTCTGAGTCGTATGGGCGTTGGATGCAGAGGAGAATCGAAGGTATTGGGTTTTGATCTTGGTTATCTTAGTTAATTATTGTTGTTAGGTATGGTGGAGTGTCCAGGTGCGAGGAGATTGAAGGGTACGAGTGGAAAAACGGCTCTTGACAATTTTATTGGATTTTTAAGAGAGGAAGGGGTGCTTTTGTTGCTTAGTTATTGTTATTATGTGCGAAGATTAGAGGGTTCGCGGAAAAAATAATTATTGGCAATATTATTGGGTTTTTAGAAGAAGACAGGATGCTTTTGTTGCTTGGTCATTGTTGTTATGTGCGAAGATTGGAGGGTTCGGTGGAAAACGACTCTCGGGAATTTTTATGATTTCTTTTAGGGAGGAAAAGGTGCTTCTGATGCTTGATTATTGGTGTTAGGTATGATAGAGTAACTAGTTCTAAGAAAATTGAAGGGTTAATTTAAAAGAAAAATGTTGGTCAATTTTCTTTTCTTTTTTGCAGGGAGAAATAAAATATTTTTGTTTCTTAGTTATTGTTGTTAGGCATGGTAGACTACATACATAGTTGCAAGAAAATTGAAGAATTAATATCAACAAGAATTTCTATCAATTTTATTTTTTTTACAGGGAAGAATAAAATATTTTTGTTCCCAAGTTATTGTTGTTAGATATAGTAGACTACATACATAGCTGCAAGAAAATTGAAGAATTAAAATTAAAAAGATAATTTCTATGAATTTTATTTTTTTTACAGGGAGGAATAAGATATTTTCGTTCCTTGGTTATTGTTGTTAAGTATAGTAGATTATCTGGTTGTAAGAAAATTGAACAGTTAATATCAAGAAGAATTTCTGTCAATTTTATTTTCTTTATAGAAATGAATATAATATCTTTGTTCCTCAGTTATTGTTGTTAGGTATGGTGCAGTATCTGGCTGTAAAATATTCAAAAATTCATATGAGAAGCGAGTTTTGTCAATTCTATTGATTATTTTTAAAAGATGAAGAATTACAGTGTCATTTTCAATTTGTTTGTACAAAACTCATGAATTATTTTTATATTATAATTTTTATAGTTTTCCATAGCACTCATTTTACTATGATACGAGTTTTACTTCCAACTATAAGTTATTATAGTATATAGTATATAATCTCGATTAATTGAACACCTTTTGTCCAAACGCTTGATCATTACAACAATACCAACAATAAATGAAGATAAATATATAAATGTCTAATGAATGTTAAATGTACCCAATGGGGATGAAAACTGGGCCCAGACTTCATTAATCTAATGTACTATAAAATAATTACAGTTTCAATTAATTGAAACCTGTTGACCAAACATTTGATCATCTAAACAATAAATGCACGAGTGTCTAATGAATTCTAAACACACCTAATGGGGATGAAAATTGGGCCCAGACTTCATTAATCTAATGCACTATAAAAGAATTATAGTCCCAATTAATTGAAACTCGTTGTCCAAACTTTCCATTATCCAAACAATACCAACAATTTAAAAAAGAGAAACAAATACACAGGTGCCTAATGTATTCTAAACACACCTAACGGAAATGAAAATTGGGCCCAGAGTTTATTAATCTAATGCACTATAAAATAATTATAATCTCAATTAATAAAAAATCGTTGTCCAAACTTTCCATTATCCAAACAATACCAACAATTTAAAAAAGAGAAACAAATACACAGGTGCCTAATGTATTCTAAACACACCTAACGGAAATGAAAATTGGGCCCAGAGTTTATTAATCTAATGCACTATAAAATAATTATAAACTAAATTAATAAAAAATCGTTGTCCAAACTTTCCATTATCCAAACAATACCAACAATTTAAAAAAGAGAAACAAATACACAGGTGCCTAATGTATTCTAAACACACCTAACGGAAATGAAAATTGGGCCCAGAGTTTATTAATCTAATGCACTATAAAATAATTATAAACTAAATTAATAAAAAATCGTTGTCCAAACTTTCCATTATCCAAACAATACCAACAATTTAAAAAAGAGAAACAAATACACAGGTGCCTAATGTATTCTAAACACACCTAACGGAAATGAAAATTGGGCCCAGAGTTTATTAATCTAATGCACTATAAAATAATTATAAACTAAATTAATAAAAAATCGTTGTCCAAACTTTCCATTATCCAAACAATACCAACAATTTAAAAAAGAGAAACAAATACACAGGTGCCTAATGTATTCTAAACACACCTAACGGAAATGAAAATTGGGCCCAGAGTTTATTAATCTAATGCACTATAAAATAATTATAAACTAAATTAATAAAAAATCGTTGTCCAAACTTTCCATTATCCAAACAATACCAACAATTTAAAAAAGAGAAACAAATACACAGGTGCCTAATGTATTCTAAACACACCTAACGGAAATGAAAATTGGGCCCAGAGTTTATTAATCTAATGCACTATAAAATAATTATAAACTAAATTAATAAAAAATCGTTGTCCAAACTTTCCATTATCCAAACAATACCAACAATTTAAAAAAGAGAAACAAATACACAGGTGCCTAATGTATTCTAAACACACCTAACGGAAATGAAAATTGGGCCCAGAGTTTATTAATCTAATGCACTATAAAATAATTATAAACTAAATTAATAAAAAATCGTTGTCCAAACTTTCCATTATCCAAACAATACCAACAATTTAAAAAAGAGAAACAAATACACAGGTGCCTAATGTATTCTAAACACACCTAACGGAAATGAAAATTGGGCCCAGAGTTTATTAATCTAATGCACTATAAAATAATTATAAACTAAATTAATAAAAAATCGTTGTCCAAACTTTCCATTATCCAAACAATACCAACAATTTAAAAAAGAGAAACAAATACACAGGTGCCTAATGTATTCTAAACACACCTAACGGAAATGAAAATTGGGCCCAGAGTTTATTAATCTAATGCACTATAAAATAATTATAAACTAAATTAATAAAAAATCGTTGTCCAAACTTTCCATTATCCAAACAATACCAACAATTTAAAAAAGAGAAACAAATACACAGGTGCCTAATGTATTCTAAACACACCTAACGGAAATAAAAATTGGATCTAGAGTCTATTAATCTAATGCACTATAAAATAATTAGAATCTCAATTAATAAAAAATCGTTGTTCAAATTTTCAATTATCCAAACAATATCAACAATTTAAAAAACAGAAACAAATACACAAGTGTCTCATAAATTCTAAACACACCTATTGGGGATGAAAATTGGGCCCAAAGTCTATTAATCTAATGCAATATAAACAAAATTATAATCTCAATTAATAAAAACTCGTTGTCCAAACTTTCCATTATTCAAACAATACCAACAATTTAAAAAACAGAAACAAATACACAAATGTCTGATAAATTCTAAACACACCCAATGGGGATGAAAATTGGGCCCAGACTTTATTAATTTAATGCACTATAGAAGAATTATAGTGTCAATTAAGCGAAACTCATTGCTATTCTTCATCTTCTTCCTTTTAAGTTCGAGACCACATTTTCCACTTCATCTTTGGACTATTCCTTTTTGTTGTCAGCTGATGTTTAAGTCGTCTTCTTCTTTATCTTCTTCGTTAAAATATTTTCCTTCCTCAGATGAAGGTTGTATCTTCTTTTCCTTCTTCTTTGAGATATTTCTGTCCCTCGCCAGTTAATACTACTTTTCTCTTTGTTTTTCTTCTTTAAGCTACTTATCTTCTTGAAACTGACGCTGTTTTTCCACTTTTTTGCACTATTTCTTCTTCTCGAAGTTAAGGCTGCTCTTTTCTTGCTCTTCTTCTTCAAGATACCTACGTTCCTGAAATCGATGCTTCCTCTTTCTCCTCGTTTTTCAAGTATTTCCCTTACCTCGAAGTTCAGGCTGTTCTTCCTGTTTTCATTTCTTTTTTATTCAAACTACCTACGTTCTTAAAATCAAGGTTGTTTCTCATTTTTCTCCACCATCAGAATCTTTCTTTCGTTCGAAATTAAGGCTGTTCCTTTTTTCTCCTTCCTTGGAGCGTATTTTTTGCGGAAGGTCGAAGCTGTTCTTATCTTCTTCTTTTTCCTCTTCAAATTACTTACCTTCATGAAATCCCGGTTATTTCTGTCTCTTCTCCTGCTTCAGCCTGTTCATTCTTCCTCTTCTTCTTCGGGTCGAGACTATATTTTTCTTCTTTAAATTACCGAGCTTCCCCAAATTCAGATTATGTCTTCTTTTTCTTCTTTAAGTACCGAGCTTCTCAAAATTCAGACTATTTCTTCTTTTTCTTCAGCTTCTGCTTCAGCTACGTTTCTCTTCGAAATTCATACTTTATTTAGCTTCTTTTTCCTTAAATTATTAATCTTCTTGAAGTCGAGGCTATTTTATTTTTCTTAAGACTGTTTCTTCTATTTCTTCTTCCTTCGAATATATCTTCTTGAAATTCACATTACATTTTTCTTCTCATTCCTTAAAATAGTAATCTTCGTGAAGTCAAGGTTATTTTCTTTTTCTTAAGACTGTTTCTTCCATTTCTTCTTCCTTCGAATGCATTTTCTCGAATTTCATATTTCATTTTTCTTCTCATTCCTTAAAATACTAATCTTCATGAAGTCAAGGTTATTTTCTTTTTCTTAAAACTGTTTCTCCCATTTCTTCTTCCTTCCAACGTTTCTTCTTCGTGACTTTCAGAGTATTTCTTCTTCTTCTCCAGCTTTGGTTTCTTTTCGAAATTTACACTTTATTTTTCTTCTCTTTTCTTAAATTATTAATCTTCTTGAAGTCGAGACTATTTTCTTTTCATTAAAACTGTTTCTTCCATTTCTTCTTCCTTCGAATATATCTTCTTGAAATTCCCATTCTATTCTTCTCCTCGTTCTTTAAACTACTATAATCTTCATGAAGTCAAGGTTATTTTTTGTTTTTCTTAAAACTATTTCTCCCATTTCTTCTTCTTTCGAAAGTTTCTCCTTCGTGGCTTTCAGACTATTTCTTCTTTTTCTTCAGGTTTGGTTTCTTCACGAAATTTACACTCCATTTTTCTTCTACTTCCCAATCTATTAATCTTCTTGAAGTCAAGGCTATTTTCCTCTCGTTAAGACTGTTTCTTCCACTTCTTCTTCCATCGAATGTTTCTTCTTTACGACTTTCAGACTACCTTTCCTTATTCGTCTCTTTTACAGTACTTAACCTCCATGCGAATGAGACTGTTTCCCTTTTCCCTCATCTCTTTCTTTGAACCACTTAATCTTTTCAAGATTGAGGCTGCCTCCACTTTTCCTCCTTCAGAATTGCCACTTTTTTTCCTTTCCTTCTTCTTTGAACTACTTTCCTTCTTGAGATTGAAGCTGTCTCTGCTTTTTCAACTTCGTCAGCCTCAGATCATTTCTCTTACTTGCAATTCCAGATTGAGGTTATTCTTCTTCTTCTTGAATTCTTGACGCTGCTGCCTCTTCGGGCTGTTTCATTTTTAACCCAAGCAGGGGGTTCTTATACGCTGGTAGAAAGCTTATAGCGAGTCGCGAAGACAACGATATCTGAACTCGATGGCTAGACCAGCGATTTTGTATTTAATTTGGCATTTCTGAGTTTTAATTTAGAAACAATATATATTTGAAATTTACCAATTATAGATCAAAATGGAACAAATTATAGGTGCCATTTTTAGTTTCGAATTGTTCATTAATTTATTCCTTTTAAGCCTTAACCCTTCGCACTCTTTGGATTTTTTGGCTAGAGAAGAGTAGAAAATCAAAGATTCTCTACTAAAGAATTGACGATACTTTTTCGAGCAGTAAATAAAGAATTGGATAATAATAGAATTGTACAATTATTTGATTTCGATACCTCGCACACTGTTACATTACATTAAATTTGATATATTAATTAATATCGATCTTCGAAATTTTATGAAATGGTGACTGAAGCTCACCTCTCGAGTGCAAAGAGTTAAAATTTGGAACATCGTGCAGCAATTACAGAAACCTCTTCTTCATCTAAAAACCAAAAACAACTGTCTAAATACTCCATCTTAATCGTTCATTTTCAACACATCGTCGGAAAAATGTTCATACATTTTGGCAATTTGCTAAAGTAAATAATTGTATCGTCGAAGAATTTCTGTGAAATAACAAATTCGAAAATACGAAAAATTCTTATTAGAACGGAAACAAACTCTAATTATTGACCATTCGATTTCTTTATTCTTTAATAATAGAAATTTTTCCATTCTAAAATTTGTATTAACCCTTTGCACTCGATGATTTTTTGGCTAGGGAAGAGTAGAAATTCAAAGATTCTCTACTAAAAAACTGACGATACTTTTTTGAGCAGTAAATAAAGAATTGTATAATAATAGAATTGTAGAATTATTTGATTTCGATACCTCGCACACTGTTACATTACATTAAATTTGATATATTAATTAATATCGATTTTCGAAATTTTATGAAATGGTGACTGAAGCTCACCTCTCGAGTGCAAAGAATTAATAATACTTGGTGACAGCTTTTTTGCAATGAAATAGATGAATATTTTTATAAATAATAATATGAGAAAATAAAATTGTATTATATTAATATATTATTATTCTTCTTCTTTTATTTTTAATTAACATATAGAATTTTCTATACAATATTGAGCTTTTATTTAAACATTTTATGTATCATGATATTATTTCAGATTTAATATTGGGTAAATACTAATTTGTACAGTTTTGCTAATTGATGACTGGTATTATATTAATTTCTTCTTCTTCTACTTCTTTTTTTTTTAAATTAATATATAGAATCTTCTATACAATATTGAGTTTTTATTTAAATATTTTAGGTATCATGGTATTATTTTAGATTTAATATTGGGTAAATACTAAGTTGTATAGTTTTGCTAACTGGTGACTGAAAATCGTTTCTTGAGAACAAAGGATTGTCACTGGTGTGTTACTATAAATCGATCGGGTGACTATCTAGATACTTATGTGAGGTAGTGTACGTATATACCGGTCTGCTGGAATAAAAATCGGAGACAGAAAAAGCAACGATCGTTTCTTGTAATTACATTCAACGTCATTGTCGAGATTCTAAGAAAAACTGCAGTTTTCTTGTAGAGGTTCGCTGAATTTTGCCCGATTAACACATTGTTGCAATAATTGTCAATTCCTTGGAAACATAGTTAACCACTGTTCACAATGTCGAAACTATTTATGGGATAATTGACATTACAAGTTATTTTTCCTGTTGAAAGTCTGAAATTTAAAAGGCTTTGAATATTTTTAACTTCATGTAAATAATAATCTTCCCATTTTTGACACATTTATTGCTCTATTTTTTAGCTCTTCTATTTAAATAAAATATTATTATGCGTACGTTTAATATAATAATATTATTATGCAAGACATTTTTTATGATACACAAGATTTTTCCAATGTTTTTATTATATATCTTTCATTAGCCAATTTTCATTAATTTTATAAATAAAATGATTAACCAAATTAATTATCGAATTAAAATTTGCAAAGAATATAAGAATTACAGAAATGTTTTACTTCAAAATTTGATATATTAATTATATTACATTGAATTGAAATTTAATATTCTAAATTTGATATTTTTGAATTATAACATAACATTGAAGTCAAATTTAATATTCAGAAATTTAATAAAATTAATTATCGAATTAAAATTTGCAAAGAATATAAAAGTTACAGGAATGTTTTACTTCAAAATTTGATATATTAATTATTAATTATTGATATATAAATTATTATTGATATACAATATATTGATATACTATTGATATATTAATTATTAATTATATTACATTAAATTGAAAATTAATATTCTGAATTTCATATTTTTGAATTATAACATAACATTGAAGTGAAATTTAATATTCTGAATTTCAAATTTAAACTAAATATTATAATTATATTATCTTGGACATAAATTCGAAATTTCAATTTTATAACTTTGAATTTATATATAACATTCTAATTTCCATATTTTAAATTTATATGTAATAATTTCGTCTCTAAATATAATAATTCGAGTTTAATATTTATAATCTAAATTCAATACTTTACTTTTCACATTCGCAATTTAAATTTAATATTTTATAACTAATCCATAACTAAAACGAAAAAATTTAACTATAATCCTCCTTCTACTATCTGAACCTAAAGCTACTGGAATAATTTCTTTTAAACTACCTGACAATTTTGTAACTCTGTAAATTATAAAAAGACGATTTACTTATTGTAATGCTACGCGAAATTGTACTAAATGCAATAGCTCCATAAATTCCAAAAATTGAGAGTAACCATCCAGTAACGCGATATCTTCTAAAATTAAAGACCATGTTCGATGTTTGTTACAGAAAACTCTTGCTTCCCGGATATGGCGCACGTTATGGAACGATCTATGTATCGAGAAATGTATAAAAGGCCGATAGAGAAAATGAAGCATTACAACGGAGGCTGAAGAAAATTACTATTGATCGTGCCGTGCAACCAGTTGCTCCGGTTTCTTTTAACCCGTTCGTTGTTCGGTTAAAAATAAAGAGAAAGAAAAGGAATCAATCGCGATAAGGTAAAAAGTTAACCTGATTAAAAGTAAGAAAGAACGCAATCGGAATAAATCCAGATACAGACAGGGAATGGAAAAATTTGTGACATAAAATGTCATACTTCTGTGAATGAGAATTTAAAGAAAAATAAATAAAATTACATTATTCGTATATTATTACACGAAATTGGATGAAAGAATTTATGATAATAGGAGTATGATATCTCTAAAATGATCGACGAATTAAAATTCTGAATGAAAATATTTAAATTCAATTATAGGAAAATAAAACCCTATAGAATTTTATACGTATTTAATTTTAAATAAATTCATATTTAATATTTGAAATAAATATTTTTCTTGTTAAAATAAAATATAGATTCAGAGTTATTAATTAAAAAATAAATTACCTTAGCCACAGTAACGTGAGTTTTATTTTAAATCAAGTTAATAAAGATATTTGTTGCTACCCTGATGTTGAACAAAGATAAATTTTAAATATAGAAGCTTAAAAATGATTTACCAAAATGATTTGGTATGGAGATACTAAAATATAATATTTACTTTATATTACTATATATATTATTATACAAATATAATGTTAGAGATTAACAGAAATCTAGCACAATGCTTAAGGTATTCGATTTACATACAATCGCGAGATTTTCCTTCAATTTGTGTAATTTGTGTAATTTGTGTAATTTTTCCTTCAATTGTGTCACATGTTTATATTGTTAAGTGGTGTAGCGAGTGAGTCAGTCTGTATTCGACCACGTGTCGAGAGAGACAATATTATGTAAAGATCTATATGCCTCAACCAATAAAATATATTAATTATTGCGAGTTAACCAGCACACTGCAAACAATTAAAAAATACTACATATAATGATATATGAAGTAATATCATAATAAGTTCGATACAATAATTTAAAAATGGCAATAAAATCATTAAGAAAGTACAACTTTAAAATTGAACATCCAAAGCGATATCTACTCTAATTTCCCTCAAGATAACTTTTTTTTCTGTTATTTCCCCAAAAATCACATGAAACAATTATCACAGAACGCAAAATTTCAATCAAACTAACAATTTTCTCCGGCAAATTCCAACATCACTACCTAAATTTTTTAATCCGATTTAATTTTTAAATCAAATTAGAAAGTAATTATCCACCCTCTTCTATTAAAAAACAAGGAAAACAATGCAAACCAATAATTATCAGAGAACGCAAAAATTGAATTAAACCAACAACTTTCATATCAAATTCGATGATCACTATCTACATATCTTAATCCCAATTAATTCTTAAATCGAATTAAAAATTAATTACCCACCCTCTCCTATTAAAAAGCAAGAAAAATAATACAAACCAATAATTATCAGAGAACATAAAAATTCAATTAAACCAACAACTTTTCCCAGGAAATTCGAACATTACTATCTACATATGAGCCATTCACTGCACAAATGGATTAATTCCACTTTTAAAAAAATCTTAAATATAAAAAGTTATGACTATACCAAGTGCTTTGACACTTAAATTTAAGATTTTTCAAAAAGTCGAGTTAATTGATTTGTGCAGTGAATGGCTCATATCTTAATCCAATTTAATGTTTAAATCAAATTATGAAAGTAATTACCCCCTCTTTCCTATTAAAAAAAAAACAAGGAAAACAATACAAAGCAATAATTATTATAGAACACAAAATTTTAATCAAGTTAACAATCTTCACCGATAAATTTGATCATCACTGTCTACCTTAATTCAATTTAATAATTAAATAGAATTAGAAAGTAATTATCTACCCTCTTCTATTAAAAAGAAAAAAAGAAACAATAATTATCATAAAACACAAAAATTTAATCAAGCCAACAATTTTCCCCTGCAAATTCGATCATCCCTATCTCCTTTAACTCAATTTATTAATTAAATCGAATTAGAAAATAATTACCCACCCTCTCCTATTAACACATTTCATACTACATAGAAATCTCTGAGACATATAATGTCAAGGACCGCACGTTTTGATAAGGTAGTACATACTGCATCTAAGGCCCAAAGCAGATGGTACGTGGAAAACGAGAAAACTCATGAGAAGCACGCAATGTGTTTAAAAAAAAAAAGGAAAAATAATAATTATCACAGAATGCAAAAATTCAACCAAACCAACAATTTCCCCCGGTAAATAGAATCATCACTATCTACTTTAATTCCATCTAATAATTAAATCGAATTAGAAAGTTATTATCCATACTCTCCCATTAAAAAAAAAAGGAAAAACAATAAAAAATAATAATTATCACAGAACACAGAAATTCAATCGAGTCAACAATTTTCCCCGGCAAATTCGATCATCGCTATCTACTTTAATTCCATCTAATAATTAAATCGAATTAGAAAGTTATTATCCATACTCTCCCATTAAAAAAAAAGGAAAAACAATAAAAAAATAATAATTATCAAAGAATGCAAAAATTCAACCAAACCAACAATTATCCCCGGCAAATTCGATCATCGCTATCTACTTTAATTCCATCTAATAATTAAATCGAATTAGAAAGTTATTATCCATACTCTCCCATTAAAAAAAAAGGAAAAACAATAAAAAAAATAATAATTATCAAAGAATGCAAAAATTCAACCAAACCAACAATTTTCCCCGACAAATTCGATCATCGCTATCTACTTTAATTCCATCTAATAATTAAATCGAATTAGAAAGTTATTATCCATACTCTCCCATTAAAAAAAAAAAAAAAGGAAAAACAATAAAAAATAATAATTATCACAGAACACAGAAATTCAATCGAGTCAACAATTTTCCCCGGCAAATTCGATTATCGCTATCTACCTTAATTCAATTTACTAATTAAATCGAATTAAAAGCTAATTACCCGCCCTCGGACAGGCCTTAACTCGCGAGATGGATCGTGCATCGGGACGATCGTCTTTCGAAACGACTACCGGATGCATATTCATGTCAACCGAGACATTGCGACAGACAGGTCGCAAAAAACGCAGCACGAATATTTGGATCAGTCTCGGGGAGCGTTCCCATTGACGTCGCAGCCTTGATCTCCCCTCGATCTCGATCGAAAGGGCAAACCGATTGTTCCCGCTGGATCTCCTCTCGAGTGACGAGCGCGCTGCACCTGCTGCATTTTTCGATAGAACACCACTCGATCTGAAGGTCGTCCCAGCATCCTCCCCGCGGCCGCCATTTTTCCCGATCGCGAAAACGCCCGTCGAATTCGCAATCTCGGTCAATTTCGAAATTCGCTTTCCTCTTGTATCCCCTGTGGGCTCGTGTCGCCTTGATAATCGGTTGAAATGTAAAATTTTGTCGACTTTTTTACGGCAATGTGTCGAGAAAAATTCGCCACTTTTCGTTTTCTGATTAAACGATTCGTTCGTTGCAACGACGGTGATGAAAAACGGGTTTTATGGCCACTGTACCGTTATTCGTGGCGTTTGATTCCTTAAGGGGGTATGTTGGAATTCTGCGCGTTGGTCGTTGAAACGCGTTGACTGCCACGATAAAATTTCCATTATTCTTGGGGTATAACGAATTAACGTAAAAATAAAATGAAAATAGCGTGCTGTTTATTTTCGAAAAATTGTTTAAATACAACGAATATCGTAAATTTGAAAAGTTAGTATAGTCGATTAAGAGTGACAAGTATGGCAGTCAATTGTTAATGATAAAAGAAAAATTACCAATATTCTTGGGATATAACGAATTATTAATTGGTACAATAAAAGAGAAAAATAAATAAATAAAATGAAAATAGTATCCTGTTCATTTTGCAATGCTTATTTTAAAAAAATTATTCAAATAAAACGAATATCGCGAATTTAAAAAATTAGTATAGTCGGTCACTAGTGACAACTATTTAAATCAATGTGTTAAAGAGAAGAGAAAAATTTCCATTATTCTTGGGATATAATGAATCATCAAACGGTATAATAAATGAAAAAAATAAAAATAAAATGAAAGTAGCAAAGTGTTCTCGCAGTGTTCATTTTCAAAAAATTATTCAAATAAAACGAACATCGCGAATTTAAAAAGTTAGTATATCGGTTACCAATGACCATTATGGCAATTAATGTGCTAAAGAGAAAAGAATACATCCTCGTGGATAATGATGAAAATCTGTATTTTGCATGTGTAATATGATGATTTTTAAATTGGATCAATTGGAACAAGAAACAATATTGGAATGTAATTAGGTACGTGACAATTAGAGGTTTATTATTTTGGTCCTGATGCTTTCTTTGAATATAAATCACCGTGGGTAAGCTGATGTTCTGATTGTAAGAATAGGTTCCATAAATGAACATGTTATTGAAATAAAGGTTAGTTGTAACGTTGTTTAAGATTTAGGAATAATTAATAAAATTTATTTAATTATGAATAGAGGAGAGCTATATGTAACGTATTTATTATAAATTTGGTTATGCAGTAATGATAAATTATTACAAGTTTAACGACATAATAATAGTGCACTGTAACAAGTTTTAATATAGGATGATAATAAACTATGACGAATTCAACTACGTAATTATGATAAATTTTTACTGGTGAAGGTACATAATAAGTTACTATGCAACTATTTAATAAAGTTATGGAATAAATAACCAATAATTTTAAATATTAGGTATAGTAACATTTTACTTATTTGATATACTATTTTTATTTGTTACGACAAATGACATCCCCATAAAATCTACAATAACGGGGGTATTTCTTCATTTAAAAAAAAAAGAAAAAAAAATTTGAGGTGCAATCATTTTTTTCTCAACGATAACATTTTGTCTAGGGAGAACTAGATTCACTAGCAGCATATAGTTCTAGAGTTCTAGAATTACAAAATTATTTGATAATATTCTATATTTATTATAGAATATTATTATAAGATATTATAATACTGATATTATAAATATCGTGGAAATATAGAATATAGTTCTTTATAGTAATTACTTTATACTTCTCTGTCTTGCACAGCATGTATAAAAATGAATAAACACACAAAGATCTGTTGAAAAAATTGCCCACAAAATCGGCCTTAACTATAATTGCCAAGGTTAAAATGATTTTATTACTAGTAACGAGGAGGAAATAACTAAAAAGAATCAAAGCCCGTAAAATAAACCGTCCTGTAAAAAAATTAACCGCAAATACTTTAACTTATAACAAACAGACGTGTCAAGTGACCACTCTAGTGTATTAAAAAGGTATAATACAGTAGTGTCCGTTTAATTGTCCACGTCCACGAGGCTTATCCCACGAATTATCAAACGCAAATAACCCAAAGAGCGAAATTATATCCCATCCTTCACCCATATATCGATATATCGTTCAATTACACCTCGCAATTCGATCGAAATAACCGGTGGACAACTAAGCGGACAGTCTACTCTCGCCGCATCCGACGCAAGTTAAAACCAGTAAAGCAAGTAACAAGATAAATAAAAAAAAAAAACCTCCGATGCACAGCCATTTCAGTGGCACATAATACCAGAAGGTGAAAACCAGTGTATGCCGACTAACTTCGAAGTCCAACTGTAACATCTACATCATCGATAATATCGACAGTATGCGGGAGCCTTTGCATCTTCGGCCTACGTCGCGCGGTACACGCGACGCACGATGTCACTGTCGATTACCCCGCGCGCCTGCGCAGTACAGCACACGACTGTGCGTGTGCCAGGCTCGAGCGCGCGCCTGCGTACTCCGTCCGACGCGATCGGGAGCCCAAGTCGGCCGGCTTCGGCCGTCCCCGCCACAACTCGGCGGCCCGACCCGGCGCGCGCCGGTGGTGGGGGTACGCGATGACGTCACGTCCGGCGCGAGGGCAACGAGTGTGGGAACCGGCGGCAGGTGCGCTCGAGAGTCAGTCAGAGAGTGGCGGGCCCGGTTCGCGGCCGGTCGGAGGGACAGGGGAATGAAATGGCCGGGGAAGACACGGACGGCGGAACGAGCCCAGGGGGACGCGGGGTGGGGGAAGCGAGCGACCTGGCCAAAGAGAGCAGGGAAATGAATGGGGAAAGAAATGGAAAAATTGGAGGCGAGCGGCACGGTCTCTAACCGCGGTCGCGACGCGGGGAGGCACTACTCGGAGCTGATAAAAAGGGACCGAGTGGAAGGTGCTAAAAATCCCCGGGATCGCGGGGCACAGGAAGCGATAGCGGAGGATAAAGAAAGGGGAAAAGCGTGGCGTGTGGGAAACGGACGTGCCTCGCGAGCGAGGAAATAGCACGGGATGGAGAGTGGAAGACGCGAGGAAGGTAAATATCGGTGATAAGAGGGTGGATGCGAGGTTTCGGGGCTGTTGGCTTTGCGAGGTGATTTCGAATTTTCGGGGCTTTTTAGTTTTCACCCTTTTCAGGCCTGTGTTGGGTTTAGTCGCGGTAAAAAGATGCCAACTGTTTGGTTAATGCCAATGTATACTTGTAGAGGGAAGAAATCCGTTTTTATGATTTGAAGAAGAATTTAGGTAACATAGGAAATATAGATGTAATTTGAATATAATTTCTGATATTTTATTAACAGAACATAAAACATATTTGAAATTTTAGATGAATAATACTTAATTATTTAGTATAAATAATTTTTTAATGCCAAATGTTATTTTGTTTATGTATTAATTACATTTTATACTCTGCAAATAATAGTAACGAATCTTTGAGTTATAAAATATACGAACTACGAAAGTTTGATATTTTGTTATAATTCACAGTATTGTATCATACAATTTTATGTGGTTTTATAATTACAAGAAAATTCTTTCTTATTATTTTCTCCTTTCTTAAGTAATTTTACGCGTACTATGCTTCAATCAATACAAATCAAATTTTTTTAAATTTCTTCATTTTCAAAAGATGAAAGTTTAGAAAAATTCGATCAATCACCAATAACTTCATCTAGATGAAAACAATATAATTTTTTATTTATATAATTGTTTAGATTTTAAAATTCCTGAATATATATACTATATACTATATTCTATACTACATATATATATTACATACTATACTATATTATATTCCATCATATATTGCAAACGTTTTTAATTTCTCAATTTATGTTTCTCCAAATAAAAATAAATCAAATCGCTACAATTTTATTTTCTGAAAATCAAAAATCCTATGTATAATAAATAGGTAGTATATAATTATATACTTTCATGGCTGCTGAAATGTTAGAGCTTTTCAATTTTAATACGATAAACCAAAATTTCTAATTATATCAATTTTTATTTAAACAAAATTTCGAAAAATTATTTTATTATATTATTTTATATTGTTATATAAAATTTATTTTATACGCAAGAAATACAATATTGGGTGTCCTAAAATTCACGTAAGAAGTAATTTTGATAGAAAATACAGGTTTTTCATTAATTGTGAATATTGGTCAACTATGAAAACACGGTTTTCGTATAACGCACCATTTTTAATAACTCTGAACTGTCAACTGTCACATTATTTTTTTCTGTCGTTGACAACGTATTACCACGCAAATGGCGTAAAATTCAAATCTTGCGTGAAGTTTGGGACACCCTATAGTTATACGATTGTTTAAATCTTGATGCTGCTACTGCTGCAACAGGTGTTGAATTTGTTGCTCGGCATGAGGAACAGAATTTTTCAAAATGTATGTTTTCTCAGCTGCGCTAGTGAGTATAAGACGATGGATCTCAAAAATGCAATGATTCACTGGCTACATATGATTTGTATATAAATCAGCACGTGTGCCTCGGCTGGACACATCCAGTGCTGTGCAATCTCCTTCGTGTACATAGTGTAACATTACACCGTTTTAAAAAACACGTACTCTTCCTTTTTTGTAACAGCTTCTAAGAATATGTGTGCGTGCGTGCATATACGTTCACGTGTGTGCGCGTACGTGTATTGCACGGGATGTCTCATAAATAACATTTTCTCGTTATATGAGGAACTTTGGCATGAATAATTTATCTCGGACTGATTTCGATTTAAGCTGGGAAATTTGTCCGAGGTGTACTGAGAATGAAGAGCTGCCTTCCACGTATGAAATCGTCGTTTTATTTCGGGTTTTACATTTTGTAGAACACGTGGATCGCGGAATACGATTATTTGAAAATATTTTACATCGAAATGTACGTTTTGTATTTTAGAATTGCAATAACGTACATTTTTTGTGTTTAGTATGATTAGAATATAGTATAGCATAGAATAGTATAGTATATTATATTAGAAATCTTGATGATTGACGGTAGATAAAAGAAATAGTGAATTTATAGTGAATTGCACAATAATTTTTTTATAGCAATTTGTTTTATGACAACGTTATCAATAATTGCATTATTGTAGTAAAACGTAAATTTTTTGTGCTTAGTATGATTAGAATATAGTATAGTATAGAATATTGTGTAGTATAGTATAGTATAGTATATTAGAAATTTCTGTGATTGACAGTAGATAAAGGAAATAGTGAATTGTACAATAATTTTTTTATAATAATTTGTTTCATGACAACATTAATAATAATTGGATTATTATAGTAAATATAGTTTAACTTTATTAAAGAAAATTTCATTTTCCCACTTATTGTCACTTTGGGACCTGCTCAGGAAATTCAATGTAATATTTAAAAATTGTAAGAATTTCAGAAATTCTTTTAAAAGTGAATATTACATTTAAGAATAATTTTTAATCCTTTAATTTCTGATTTATTTCGATTAAATCTCTTTCGCTTGAAATTAATTCTAATTAATTCTTTAAATCTCATTTAATTAATTTCAGTATAGTTCCTCGCACCTCAAGAAATACTAGAAAATTTCTCAGCGAGAAATCAAAATGGTGATAGTAGTAACAATATTTTTGCAATTAATAGAGTTTAAATTTACCAAAAGATGCCATCTGCCATTTCACAAATAAAAGTATCAGAATCGCAAGCAAAATTCTACAAATCACGAAAAAACTTACAAAAATCGACCTAACTTCTAAAAGGAAAACGCTCAACAATAAATCACACTGCGAACTAGGAATAATAAAACTAAAGAAGAGAGAAATAGCAAAATTAAGTAACTCGACCTCAAACTATTTAATCAACGAAAGTAGATAAAAAAGAAAAAAGGAAGAGAAAAATAAAACACTCACATCATGAACCAAAATCAAATCACCTTCTTTCGAACCATTTAACCGAGCTGAAAATGGAAAGAAAAAAGGAAAGAAAGAAAAATGAAAAGAAAAAGAAACACATAACAAGACCAAACCATAGCGAAAAAATATGCGAGAAATACGAAAAATACAGGAAAAATAGGAAAAATGCGTGAAGATTATGAAGAATATGGGAAAAATACGGAAAATACAGGAAAAGTAAGAAAAATACGCGAAAATTATGCAAAATACGGGAAAAATACGCGAAGGATACGAAAAATACGTGAAGAATACGAAAAATACAGGAAAACTAGGGCAAATAAACGAAGGATACTAAAAATACACGAAAAATACAAAGAATACGGAAAAAATACGAAAAATACGGAAAATACGCGAAAAATACGAAAAATACGAAAAATACGCGAAGAATACGAAAAATAAGGAAAAAATATGAAAAATACGCAAAGAATACGAAAAATACGGGAATAATACGCGAAGAGAAAAATAAATACGTGAAAAATACGAAAAATACGAAAAATACACGAAGCAAGCGCACACGTTCATGCGATACTCGCGCAAATCGGAGCGAAAGAAGGAAGAGCACGGTCGCGAGCGGAAGCTGTCGATTAGCGGGGAAAAAAGGTCGAAAAGGAATGGCGACGTCGAAAGTATCACGGCAGAGGGTTCGTCACTTTTACAATGTACTAGCATGTTATAAAGCCGGTAGTCGTACGATGAAATGAGTTCGATGAAAAGACGGTTATTAACACATTGATCACCAGGTGCATCGTCGGTGATCGAGGCAAGTCAGACCGAGCCAATGTACCATAAGTGATACATTACGGAATTATGTTCCCGCTCTTTGTATACCTTGATGCATCATCCAAGAGCAAAACGCGCAGGATACCGCGCGCTCTGCTCTAAGGTAAACTGGTTGCGCGCTCTATATTCCGCTCCTGGCCTGTGTGGTCCTGAATATACCTCGTCGTGAATGAAGCTGGAAAGCAAAGAAATTAAACGAGATCCTTGAGGCTTTCGCGAGTTTCTTGCCGGTTCGTACCGATCTCGAAAGGACGTTGACTTTGACGTGCTCTGATCCTCGATGGATCGCAGTGGGGCTAACCGACGTAGCTCGTTACTTGCTAACCAACTCGATAATCTTATCCTATGAATCTCGGATTTCATGAAAGCCCAGGACCAGCTATTTTCATCCTTTCCCGACCATGGAAATACCCCTAGATAGGGGTATCTACGGTATACGCTCACGATAATCGTATCTGCGTTATGTCTTTCACGGGACCTGCTTTAAACACGGATAAATGGAGGTTAGGCTCTAGGCTGCAGGAGCTGGATGGGTCTAATGGCCCAAGCAGGCTAGGATTATGGCAGATCTGCGACTTGCCGAGGTCACGCGAGCTTTCTGACCGTCGTATGCTCTACGTAACGAATAATCCTGATCGATTACGCAACACTCGGATGAGCATGAGTATTATAATAAACGGGGATCACGCTTTTTGTCGGGAATTTAGGCTCGAAAGAAAGAAGGACTGCAGCGTGAGCTGCAAACAATCCGGAAGTGATAAAAAACGTATGGGCCGTGGCAATCCGATGATTGCTATGTTATCACCATTTGAGCATTTTTTACGACCCAGGAATCGTGGTTTTATCCTTTTCATTAAGGTCTAATTAACTTGGACTATGGACCGTTAAAAACGCACGAACATCTGCTATTCTAGTCGATGTAAAAAGGTATCGTGTATCGTTTAAAAAGTTGAAGGTCATTTGGAATCTCTCGAGAAAAAGAGAAAAATTATTGCAGACACGTTATAGTTTCCTTTATGTGTCGTAATTTTTGCGAATAAGATATTTTCGTGTATTTAAAAATGGTAAAATAATATTTTAAAAATACATAACTTACAACCCAATACTAATTTGAAGTAATAAAATAAATAAAATAAAGTTAGCAAATAATTCTATGAATTTCCATTTGCCTTCATTTAATTACAGGGAACTTTGTATTGTAAAATTATTTAATTTCAGGTGGCCATTAAATAAACACCTAACCTACTTTATCAGCCATTAAATTATACGAATTTTTTAAATTCGTATACATTTTTTCAAAATAGTAAAATAATATTTTAAACTAACTCGAAGTAATAATAAATAGAATGAAGTTATCAAATAATACTATGAATTTTTATTTGTCTACATTTAATTACAAGAAGCTGTGCATTGTAAAATTATTTAATTACAAACGACCACTAAATAAACACCTAACCTATATTATCTGCCATAAAATTATACGAATTTTTAAGATTTATATAAATTTTGCATACGTTAAAACGAGTTAAAAATAGTTTCAGTTTCACATAATTGTAGTATAATTCATCTTCGTGGGTTTTGACATGAAAAACTCGCAACGAGTTAGACTCGTTAGCTATCGAAACGTCGATAAATTAACCGCAGTATTTATTGCGGCACGAATAAATTATATAACGCACTCGTGATAAGCAAATGTATACGGGGATAATGAAGATTCGCGTGACTTCAAATAATCGCGGGCAAAATAAGAATAAAAGTCGCCATCTATCGTGACGCGCGAGCGTACGCGGAGGATACGAATGGCGGGTCGATTTTTCCCGCGCACGCGCATCACGCGTGCCACCTGTAGTCCGCGCCTGCGCGGCGTGTGCGTGCGTGTGCACGGCGCGCGGCCTCCGCTTTTTGCCCTTCACCGGTCCCTTCTGCGAGCCCTGAAGGACGAAGGGTGAGAGGCAGTAGGACAGGGAAACTTCATACCACTACTGATACTCGTCACCCTTGATTCAGCTCCTTGTCCTCCTTTTATATTTCTTTTTTTCCTGCATTTCAAGCTCCTCTCGCGTCCTCTCGCGTAGCCCGTCGTTTTTCTCCCTTTTCTGGCTACCGTTCGGATGTATGCGAGACAATGCACGCGGTGTTAAGACGTATGCGAGACAATGCATGTGGCAGCACGTCGAGAGCCGTGGCGCGTGCGCGTTAGCTCGTATCTCCCGAGTTTCTCTCCCACGTGCGCTTAACCTATTTCGCGTGTCCGTAATAAGTATAGGGAAATAAATCCTAAAAGCATAGGAAATATATGTAATCCGGTTTAAGAAAATCGATTTTTTTTTTTTACAATTTCTCAAAGAGTATGCTTTCGAAAATTTCTGTGTAAAAGGATTTGTTCTAATTCGTAAAATTAGCGAAGTTATGGATGTTTAAAGTACGACGTACACATGTTGTACAATGGGTAAGAAAAACTTTAAATGCGTTTTTCTCGAAACCGTATTTTTTGAACTCGCTGTGGGATATCTCGCGTTTTAGTTGACCAATTGACTCGAAATTTGGAGAAAATCTACATTGGATGTATCTTTATCGCGTGGAGCATGAATTTCGAAATCTGATGATTTTTTCTATTTTTATTTACCATCCAAAGGAAGAAAAGCACAGGGAAAATCGATATTTAAACTTCAAAATGTCGCCATTTCTTTAATTTTCGAAATTTCGCTGTTTTGATGATTCATGCTATAGATGTATTTATACTAATTAAGATGCTTTTTAGTTTTTTCGTTTCAGATAATCAGATGGTCCGGAATTATGTCAACCATTCGACACCGTTTTTAAAATCATTAATTTTCAGAATATTTTCATTAGTTTTGTTAAAAAAAAATTGTAAATATCCTATAAACATATGTAAATCTGAATGTTTGCCAGTATATATTATGGCTTCCTTACAAAAAAATCGCCAAAATGTCGATTTTTATTAGCTGGATTACAATAAATACCCCTAAATAACTAAATATTGTTTTCTTTCTTGAAACGACGGTTCTCTGTGTATTTCCATGATCTTTGGGGTTAGGATATATAGATAGGATGCATGAAGAAATTGGAGTGCTTTGTTTCGTTGTGTTCGGGGTTCTAAATTTGGAAAAAATTAAATTTAGGTAGCCTTATGTAACTACCTTGCATTTTCTCCAAAAAATTGAAGCTCGAACACTTGTTTGGTACCCATTGTGAAAAATTTGGAGTAATTTGTGCTTTGAGAATGGGAGCTAAAGACTAAGGGATAGGTGGTGGTTCTTAATTCTCTAGACACTAGGTACATGTATGCAAATATTTCCTTTCTTCTATATAGTTAAATAGTAAAATGCTCTGAATGATTGACAAATTGACAAATAAGGGACTAAAATGTATATATTCTTTTTAGATCCACTGATCATTGGAGGTCCATCTACAATTGATGTAGATCCAATATACTAGGATGAAGAAAATTTTGAAAATTTTGAAAATTTATCAAGATCTAAAAATAAACATAAATGAAAGAATTTTTTATATTTTTTACATGCACATATTGATATTATTATTTTATATTATTATTGTATTAGTAACAACAGTGGTCACCAATAATGTCGGTAATATAATTTTACTATTTTATACATTATTATCGATAAATAAAGCAACGCGATATTAACAATAATAAAATAAGGAATAAAGGTATAAAATAATAATAAAATAAAGGTAGAAAGGAAGACGAACTCGAAAAAGGAAATTTGTTATTAATCTCTGAAGAATAATTTCAAAATTACTTATTACTTTTCTCTTTCTGGCAAATTATTGGAGTGTTGGAAATAATGGAGGATGATTTTAGCGATTCTGCAGGATGCATTGAATGATGGCCGGTTGGAGTGATTATAATGGAGTTTAGTTGTATATCAAGGGGTATGATTCTAAGTTTTATATATAGACAGCGAAAAGAATCTGATGATCATATGGCGAACTCTAAAAATATCTCTTCCATATATGCCTTCTCCCTTTTACGATGACCTGCCTCGATCGAGCTATAATTCACGTGACATTTCTTAATTTACCATGTAAATTGTTTATCAATTTTTAAAATATTCTGTTCGAATTGCGAAAAGAATATCAATTAAAGAGAAAGTTTCACAGAACTATAATGCAAGCAAAAGTAATACGTTATCGGATTATATTTTAAGTATATTATTTTTTGGTGGAGAGAGAAAGTAAGAATGTACTAATGAAGAACGTGAAATTAATATCTTCGATTACATTATAAAGACAATTCCACATTAAAAGGTACATTTATAACCAGAAATAACGTTAAATAAATTTTGGAGAAATATAAAGAAAGAAATATAAAGATAAAGGGAAGTTATTTAATTATATCGCACAGACAACTTGTCACAATAATTAAGATACAGTATACCTCGAGGATGAATGTATGAAATTTTTTTAATTATTCGACCACACGCGAACGTAAATTATTATAATTAAAAGCAATTTGCAGTATTTCATGATCCCAAGAATAAGTTATATAATAAATTGTAAAGTAATTTAACTATATTGCAGAAGACAATTTGTTATACTAATCAAAATGGAATATTTTACGACCTTAGAAATTAATTCTGAAAACCGGTATTTCTTTTAATTAATTATAATAATTAATTACAATTGAAAATAAATTTTAGAAATTATATATGAACATTGATAATTTAATATAATGATTAAAGAGGAATATTACATGATCTCAAAAATAAATATATAAAAATATTGCACAACGTGCTAAAAATATATGTCAACGCGACAATTAAAACAGAATATAATGATTTCAAAAATAAATATAGAAAATTAAAATAAAAAATGACTAGACAATATTTTAAAAATAAGGAAAAACAATAAATAGAATGAAATATTATGATCTCAAAAATAAATATAAAAAATTATTACATAACATTCTAAAAATATATCAACACAATAATTAAGACAGAATATTACATTTCAAAAATAAGTATAGAAAATTATAATAAAAAATGTCTAGACAATATCCTCAAATAAAGAAAAACAATAAATAGGACGAAATATTATGATCTCAAAAATAAATATAAAAAATTATTACATAACATTCCAAAAATATATCAACGCAACAATTAAGACAGAATATTATAATTTCAAAAATAAATATAGAAAATTATAATAAAAAATGATAGGACAATATCCTAAAAACAAAGGAAAAATATAAATACGGGAAAAATAGTACAATAATTGTTATATAATAAAATAACACGATAAAAATAACAACGATTAAAATAGAATACGACGATCCCAAATCTAAATAAAAAAATCAAATAATCGAAAATAACATTATACCATAACATTCTACAGAATCGCTAAAATTCCTAATACCCAGTTTTCCGTAAAAAAAAATTCTCCAAAATTCAATTCAACCTCCTCCTAACCTCGCCGTATCACCGTACTCTCCATCCTTCTCCTCGTTACGTAAATTACAGAACTACCTCTAAATAAGATACCCTATCTGTCCTGCAAAGGGACGCGAAGATAACGTGTTCCCGGGACACGTGAATTCCTGGAAGAAAACGGGAGAAAAAGAGCGGCCTGCCGAAAAGAAAAGAAAAGAAGAAAAAAAGCAAGTATCAATTCGAACCGCTTAATATTCCCCCGAGAAGCAGCGTATCTCCGTCGCAGCCCTTTTCCCATGGGCCAGAAATAAAGAAGACATTCGAGGCGCTAATTTATAGCGAGTCGTTCGACGCTCCTAACCAAAGACCTCGCTTACATCCTCATTTGAATGCGTAAATCGGCCTGTTCCACGCATTCCACCCGTCTCTCTTTTGGCCAATTAACCCTGGAGACGGGGACCGAAAGGGCCCAAACCTCTCCGCGATGGCTACCGATCGCTCCCCGACCTGGCCTAGCTAACCTAGATCTAAGCCATCGGGCCAGGTAGCCCCCTGGTAGGTAGCGAGGGACGGAGAAAGCGTGACAGGACGAAAGGGAAGAGGAACACGTGGATCGGCGGGGAAGGGGGGGAATGAAACGAGGAAGGGGCGAAAAAATGGGAATGCAATGTGGCTCATTAACGATCGTAAAGGCGTTCGTGATGGCGCCGATCGCCAACAACGGCACACTCGCGCCCCGAGGCCTGTAATCACGAGACTTATAATAATCTAGCATACTCGTTCCCGCTGGCCGACTGTAACGACTCGAAATTACAAGCGATATCAATTTTATAGTTATAACGCGGACCATAATCGGCCTGGTACCTGTCCAAACGTCCGTCTGTCGTTCACGAAATAATCGCGACTACTCTCAGCCTGGCTAGCTCGGTCGAGTTCCTCCGGCTGATAGGGCAGGGTTGAGGCTGTTCTCTAGTTAGAGATGCTCCTTTTGGATAGGCAGGTTCGTTTGCGGTCGCTCGATGAAGTGGCTAGTCCGGCTCTCTGTTTCGAGTAAGTGGATGATGCGGTAGGAGTGTGATTCTTTTAAGCGATGGACCCTTTTTATGGGTCATTCTGGATCCTTTCGACCTGGTCTCTGAGTGAGAGGACGAAGACGATGATTTAGTATAGGGGCAGCAGACCAAATCCGTTGGCCATGTCTGACAATGGGTTCAACTTTGGGTCGCTGTTTCTCAGGCTTGCTGTTATTGGCTTACTGATGACTTCGCGAGGGACGAGGAGGTTAGGTGAGCTTGAAAATAAGATACGTCTTAACGTATTGTTATGAATCGAGTTTATAATTCTTGTTCTACGTGTTCGATCGCTAGATTGCCGAAGATTTCCAATGAATACGTTGCTGAATAGATTTAACCCTATTGACAGGTTGACAAAAGGCTTTACTTGTGCCTCAATAAGAAATATAGACAGGTGGAGCTTGAAAAAGTAATGTGCTTTTACTAGTTTCTTAACAGAAAACATAATATTGTTAAAAATTACAGAATACGTGGGTCGATCCCTAGGATTTTTGAACGTGTTATAGAGGACGAGATTCTGAACAACTTTCATCTGAAGAATAATTGTCGCTTGGTTTTAATTTACGAGATATTTGCAAAAATTGTTCATACTATCGAATTGATTTTGCTTGTACGTCTGCCGTGGATCGGTTTCAAAGGATCGCTTATCGTTTCTTTCTATAAAGAAAACCTGGCGAGCATATGTAATAGGTAATCAGTATGTTGCTTGACGCTTAGGAAACTATGTTCATTCCCTATACTCATTCTCAAACTCGCGGACCCTTACACCACCCCAACCATCACCCGATCTAAACCTTAATAAAGACTTAACAAAGATTCGATTTTCGGATTTCTGCTTATATGGCCGGTCGTCTGACGTAAGGCGTGGTAGGGCTATGTATCTTGTTATTGGACGGAGTTTCCGAATTTGAGGTACAACCCTTGGTAGGGGTTACAGACGGAAAAACGAATTGAATTATTGCCCTACACTCCAGGTACTTGGCGTATACGATGGCCAAGCGTCAAGGTACCATCGTGTTTTACCTGGGGTACGGGGTAGGCAATGCGGTATTTCCTAATGAGTAATAATATAGCCGAAACGGTATTTCGAGGATTAATCCATTTGCATCCAAGCGCGGAATATTCCGCGACCCACGACTGTCCCCTATCACCGAGCGCGGAATAATCCGCGAGCTGACTTTTTCCATTACCAGTTGCTGAATATTCTTCGTATGCCACAGATCACGTTTGATCCCTTTTATGAGCATCTCATCTACATCGGTTCATTATATTCTTAACAAGTTTTACTTTTGTCGTGAAAATCCTTTTAACTGCCATTATGAGTAGGTGCTGATACGCGCGCGGTAATACGGGCCAGTCGTTAGTTGAACGTCGTTGATGCCTGAACACGGCACCTTAAGTAGAGCCACGATGCAAATGAGTTAACACTATCTATATTAAAACACTCGTCGCGTTCTCTCAGAAATATACCTATTCCATTCTGTCCCCACAATTTGGTGACGAGATTTTTTATTTCCGTGGTCACTGGAAATGTGGCCAACTGTTCCTGGTTTTTATTCAGGAAGATATAGTTAATTTCATCAGAAATTTGTGGGATTGCTGGTTTCAGGTTCTTGTTGGTACGTGTTGGTGTAACAATGAAATAAATTAGATCGATTAAACTGGTTATGATGACTGATTCGACGATGAAATTTTTCATTTCTGTGGTCAGTGAAAATATTAAACTGTTTCTGATTTTATACCTTCTGAGATCACAAGCTGTCACTCAGAATGTCAAACGAAATCTTTCAAATTTTGGAAAGTATTAATATAGTTGGTACTAGCTATAGTATTAAAATTGGTAATTTTTGCAATTTTGTTCACCATGATAAAATTAGTAATTTTTACTATTTTATTTACCATTGTAAAATTGGTAATTATTGCTATATTGTTTCCCATGGTAAAATTAGCATTTTTGCTACTTTGTTTATAAATATTATCCAAAATTGGTACTATCACAGTACCAATAGAACGAATTATTTTGCTACCCATTTTATTTCACATTAAATATATCTAAACAATTTTGACGAATCCTATTCACTCCCTTGATCATGTAACGTTACATGTACAGAGGTAACGTTTCTAATTAATAATTAAAAATCGTGTCAGAGAAGATGGTTCCAACACTGTACAATCAATCAGATCCGGAGATGTGTTCCAATTTGATGAAGACAGGCTGCAGACAGGTTGTAGAAAATGAATGAAATTAAAATTCCTCCTGTTACAGTTACAGTAGGACATAATACCTTCAGCAATAAAAATTCCTGTACTCTATTCCTGTGATTATACCGTGGAAAGTGATCCTGCTACTATTTCTAAAAGGAAGTCTCTGATTGGTCACAGTGTAACAGATGCACCTTGCAATGAAAAATATTGGATTTAAGAATACTTCATCACCGAGAAAAATTTCACTAATTAGTTTCAAACCTAATCGTATAATAGCATATCTAAACGAAAATAATAATTACAATCCACCAATTTGAATTCGAATTTTTACTATCATTTTTTCCCATGACAAGAGTCAAACGTGAATACAGAACAAAGTGGTGTTAAAATACACGTGGTTTTCACAGCAGAGCTTCCAAAACCTCTCCTTCAGACGTATAGCAAATCAAAAGGAAAATAATAATTACAATCCACTACTTTGAATTCAAAATTATACTATTATTTTTTCCCATAAAATCGAACGTGAATACAGTATAAAATAACGTAGGATACCAAAAGAAATCACGAATCGGCTATTGCCAACAAAAACAAATTGTAAACCGATCGATATCTTCCAGAAGCAAATGGAAAAGTTATTCTATATAACAAAATTGAGTTGCATGACTCCCCTACGGGGAGGTGAAGCGTAGGTTAAGAAAAATTTGTAATATTTTGAAACGAAATATACGTGATTTAGGCCACGTTCACAATTAATGGAATTATGGTGGATTTTCAATTCTGAAGAGTAAGTCAGTTAGGCTGTCGAAAATTTCTTCCCGTCCAAACTAACTACATTTTGCAAGGATGGAATTGATAAACTGCTTAAGATGGGTGGTCATACGTAACAGTGGCGAATACGTAATAAATTAATATAATTTTGTTACTTAATGAAAACAAAATAAATGTCTAATAAAAATCGGAAGTTACTTACGACTCTATTTGATATAAGGAAAATTGTGGAGTCAAGTTGTGAGAGAGATAAAGAAACTTAAAGCCAGGATCAAAATTAATCAGAATTTTGAAAACGATCGCTTTTCCAGTGGTTAGTTTAGCTATTGTATTATACTACTGTAGGATACGATTTCGAAAGAAATCGAGAATCAGCCATTGCCAAGAAAAACAAATTGTAAACCGATCGATATCTTCTAGAAGCAAATGGAAACTTCTCAGAACCTCTCCTAAGTTAAATCAGTTTACAAGTTTTGAGTTTCTGTTATCGCGTTCTTCTTCTTTCGTCAATTTTCGGTGTCTCAAGACCAGTATTCGTCATCCTGCAATAATGTTCCAATACACGTGGTTTCTCGCTGCAGAGCTTCCAAAACCTCTCCTTCAGACGTATCACTATAGAATAAATAGACTCATTCAAAGAAATTTCCGATATAATTAAAAAAGGAACAGCTGCAATTTCGCTGGATTTAAAAATAACAACTATTTACCCCCGTTTCACTTTCTGATTTGACAAGCCAACGAATAAATAGTCGTTTTAAATGCGTATTTCCGAGATAATTACGGCAGTTTTAGAGATTCCTCCGATACACCGGTTAAAAATCGCTGGCTTATGCGTTCTATAGCACGTTACCCATCATTTCCCACAAACAAGACGCGCAAAGATGCGGCAAACAGACCACGCCGAAGTCGGAAAGGGGAGAGAGAGCAATCATAAATATTATACGGTGCAGGATGCCACGGTTGCAATTATGCATATATCGCAATTACGACGCTTCTATTTCATTTACGATTCTTTCGCGATCATTATCTCTGTCATGGTGGAAGGGTATCGTTGTCAGTAACGTTCAGTCGGATGAATTCTGCCGTCTGTAGTGGAGTAAAGACAGGCTGGCCGGGGCATAAATCCAATGGAATATTATGTTTGCTGTTGTCAAGATGCTGCCACGACGCGACTTTAACCGGATGTCAGAGAAAACGACGCCGGATGACTGCCTCGAAATATCTTCTTTCCCTTTTTTCCTATTCTTTCCTTCCTTTTTTCCCTTTTGGGTTGCTCTCTGCTTACCTTCCAGTTGCAAATTGAAAAAGGAAGTGGGGACTCGAAGTGAATCAACGGAAATGGATGGGAGATACGCGATGCTATGGACGTGTGTGGAATGAGAAAGAATATGGGTATTAATAGATGCTATCAGGGGATTTATTTATAGCGGTTTGATGCAGAATATTTCAGCTATTTTATTGACATAATTAACTCTTTGCACTCGAGAGGTGAGCTTCAGTCACCATTGTTAGTGGTGGATGAAATTTAATAACAATAAGAACAATTATTTATTTAATTAAAAAGATTATCAAACAGAAATATTGGGTTGAAATATAATTATTTTATCACTATCACATGCTCACACGTCTTCTCTCTATTAATACACAATTGCAACTAACGTATGCCAAATCACTCTTCTTTCTTCTTTCATACATTACATTGACATACGCAATTCATACATCATCATACATCACAATTCTCATACAGAGATTCCAATGTAATTAAAAAGTTATCAAATATTCTCCTTTTCCCAAGAATATAATCGTGTCTTAAACAAAGTTACATACAAAGGAACCAAAGCAGGAGAGTCTAATCAAAATCCTAGACACCCAGGTAGTCCCTTTAAATCGAGTGTCAAACTCAGACCATCCATATAAAAGAATATTCATCTAACAGAAATTCCACTGTCTAAAAAATAATCAGAAATATTCCCCTTTCTCAGAAAAATGTAATCCTGTAATCCTGTAATCCTTTACACACACAAAGATGACAAAGCAAAATAGTCTAACCGGACTCCTAGACATCCAAGTAGCCCCTATGACGTCCACATAAAACAATATTCGTATAGTAGAGATTACATTATAATCGAATATATAATATTAAATTTATAATATTCTCCTTCTTCCAAAAAACATAATCGTGCCCTAGACATAGATTTACACCGAAAAACCACGAAACAACATGCTCTGATCAGAACCCTAGACATTCAAGTAGCCTTTTTGACGTGCACATAAAACAACATTCGCATAAAAGAGGTTATATTATAACCAAAGAATGATCAGAAATATTCTCCTTCTTCCAAAAAATACAATCGTGCACTGCACACCTAAGAATCACGATGCAACAAACTCTGATCAGTTTGACAACTCGACAATCTCGATACGCCCATCCAAAAAATATCCACCTAACAAGAATTCCAATATCATTAAAAGATTATCAGAAATATCCTTCTTTTTCTTAAAACCTGTAATCTTGTCTTGCCCAGTCACATACAAAGATGACAAAGCAAAATAATCTAACCGGAATCGTAGACACTCAAGTATCCCCTTTGACGTTCACATATATAAATAATATTCGCATAACAGAGATTATATTATAACCAAAGAATGACCAGAAGTATTCTCCTTCTTCCAAAAAACATAATCATGCACTACACGTAAACTTACACCGAAAAGCTACGAAGCAACAAACTGAAATCAGAACCCTAAACACCCAAGTAGCCTTTATTAATCCAACAACAAACCCTATACGCCCATACAAAAGAATATTCACCTAAAAAGGATTCCACTGCCATTAAAAAATTATCAGAAATATTCTCCTTTTTACGAAAATTTAATTGTGTCTTACAAAAGGTCACACGCAAAGATGACAAAGCAAAAGAGCTCGACTGGTACACCCTAGACACCCAAGTAGCCCTTTTGACGTTCATATAAAACAATATTCGCATAACAGAGGTTATATTATAACCAAAGAATGACCAGGAGTATTCTCCTTCTTCCAAAAATATAATCATGCCTTACACATAAATCTCCACTGAAAAACCAGGAAGCAACAAACTCTGATCAGAAGCCTAAACACCCAAGTAGCCCCTATTAATCCAACAACAAACTCGATACGCCCCTGGAAAAAGTATCCACCTAACAAGGATTCCACCGTCATTAAAAGATTATGAGAAACATCCTCCTTTTTCGTAAAACCCATAATCGTGCCTTGCCCAGTTACATACAAAGATGACGAGGCAGGAGAGTCCCCGGGCAGAACCCTAGACACCCAAGTAGCCCGTGTTATCGAGCGACATCTCTCGAGCATCCCATAACACGAGCGTGCATGGTTAATTGAACGGGGTTACACGTCGAAGCATGCAACGACTATGTCAGTCAGCGATGCCTCCTCGCAAACTGCCTCCAATTATGTCCTTTACTGTCGATACGTCGGCTACACAAATTCCACGTCGCCCTAAAAGGAGAGCAGCAACCGGGCAATCACGGCTGCGTGGCCGTCAAGGCAGTAGCGAACTTCCTCGAAGCTAATTGTTCCTTGAAATATCGCGTTTAATTTGTATTTATTATAAGACCCGGGCATCGAGGTCCCCTCCCAGTTAGGGGCACAAAGTGGACACACTGTTCGGGTGTGCACCGAGATTCTACTCGTGGCTGATGGAAACGCTGGACGGTGGGGGGTCGGGGTGGCGCAGGGGTGAAACGGGTCGAGAGGATAATTAGAAAATGAAACCGAGCTCTGCTCGAATTGAGAACTCGTTCTTGGTCCCATTATGTTTGTTAAGCTCCTGGAAGCCGGCTCGCGTGCAATTTTTTGCCAGGCTCTCCTGAAAAGTCGATTAACCCGGCGCCTTAAGGATCCAGCCGGCATTCGAATGAAAACGAGCAAATCGACCAGTATATCCAGGCCAGTGATATATTTTGCAAATTTTTCATCTCTCTTCGCGTCAGTTTTACTCTGCTTTTGGCTCGCTTTCGTGCGAATGGGTTTAACCAGTTAGCCGTGGCGCCCCCTTTTAAGACCGCGCACCTATACGTGTCGCGAAAATCGAGCGACGACGAGTATACTCGTCCATCACAGAGTAAGCGTCGCTGTTGAAATATTGGATCGAAAAGATGAGTTTATTTTATAAAATTGACAATTTTATTACTAATATTTACTTATTTGGTTAACATCTATTCTCTTATCGGTTAGTTTTTATGGATATCTATGAATTTTAGCGACCGTCAAAAAATAGCTAGGTAACTTCGGGCTGAGTTCATCTCAAATTATTCATATTTTTTATTTGTTTGTTTTATTCCGGCCTGGCCTCAAAATATTCTAAACATCTTGAAATTTGAGAATATGTTTTATTTTTCACAAAAATTACAATTTAAATAGCCAATGGCCGCTACTTTTTACGCGTGACGAGCATACTCGTCGTGACACAAAATCCTGCCACTTCTCCATTTCGAGTATACTCAGGTTAAGATCAGGATAATTTCCCAATTATCAGGGAAAGTTATTATAAATATAAAAAGTTATGATTACACCGAGTGTTTTGACACTTGAATTTAAGATTTTTCAAAAAGTGGAATTAATCGATTTATGCATTAATCGATTATGCTCATATATTGAAATTAAAAATAGATAATTAGATGACAGCTTATGTTTTTTATTTTTTTTTATTTTTTCTCGAAGAAGGAGAGAATCGATGTATCTCAGTCCACATTTCGAATCGTTATTCGTTACATAGAAATCATTAATAATATTAACAATTATTAGCAACATTAAAATCTTCCGATTTCTTATGAAAATCAGGGATGAAAAATTGCTAAGACAATCGTAAAAATTATTTATAAAGTGCAAATTGAAAAATTATACTGTATTAACATACCAGTAGTGTAATCCATTTGAACTGTTCATTTCACAATAATAATACCCATGAATCAAAAATACTGTAATTAATAAAATCAAATTATAATATCGTAACAAAATTTATTATTACTCACGGTAACTCCTTCAGCATCCTCTAAAACCTCTTTTCAGAACGCGTAATTACACAAATAATAAATTATATCACTTATGGTTCCTTCACTTGTATCGTGTATCATACAATTTTGAGAAATATTTTTACGATTATTATAAATTTTATTATACGATCATGAAAACTGGATATAGCAACCAAAGTATCTTCGTTTTATTTAGAAAATTTTCAGTAGATGTACTTCACGTAAACCAAGATTATACTGTTTAAATGAACACTTGGTTTCAACAGATATAGGTCGTTGTCTCACTGTTTGTCATAGTCTATCATGTTTACAGTATTATAGTCGAGCCGACGTCTATGATCAATCATAGTTAAGCCAGGAAATTCGAAACTGATAAGAAAAAGTAAATAATGCCTGTATTAGCTCATAATTTTTCTATGTTAATTTTGTATTAGGTCAAATGATTTTTCATAAATAATATACATCTAGAATTATACATCGAGTGATTTTTCACGATGGTTTTTTAATTTTCAACTATTATTATTAACCCTTTGCACTCGACGATTTTTTGGCTAAAGAAGAGTTCTTTAGCAGTTCCAAGATTTTCTACTATGAAGCTGGTGATATTTTTTTAGCCACTTGTGCTGGAAAGACGTGTCACGCACGTCGTAATGCTTTTGTCACAGAATCGCCAACGACGTGGTATACACGTCGTAATGCTTTTGTCACAGAATCGCCAACGACGTGGTATACACGTCGTAATGCTTTTGTCACAGAATCGCCAACAACGTGGTATACACGTCGTTAGGCAATTCTTACAGAAACACTAGACCGTTCTAGCACAGACGTTTGCGAATTTCTTGCCACCGTAAATGGTTAAGCAGTAAATAAGAAAAAGTATAAGAGACACAAAATTATTTGATTTCGATATCTCGCACACCGTTACATTATCTTAATTTTGACATATTAATTAATATCGAGCTTTGAAATTTTATCAAATGGCGACTGAAGGACGCTTCTCGAGTGCAAAGGGTTAATATTAATATGCAATTAAATCTAATATATGTTAATTGTAGGATTTTTTAATATATTAATCCTATGCAGACAGAGATTTGCGTGTCTAATAAACAACAACTCCTTTTTAATAACCAAACAGGATTATTTAACAAAAATATTACACTAATAAGAAGCGTGCAAGTCCTTCGGGTTACCAATTTAGTTGAAACTTTGCAGGTTTGTAGATTTCGTCATGCAGTTCAAAAATATCCAGTGATTCACGAAAATATTCGGACACCAAAGTATGTCCGAATTAATCGCATCGTATCAATGTAATCGCGACAAAATATTAAAAAATGTGTTTATATAAATAAATTAGGGTTATATAATATTATTTATGCCAAGTGTCCGAATATTTTTGTGGCGTGAAAATAGGGTATTATTTCATTTATAATTTGTTATAGTAAATCCATATAAATTTATTAAATAAATCACATGGCTTTGTTAACTTAAATAAACATCTTATCCCCAGAATAAATAACGAACATGATCTATGATTAATTCAGGCATACCTTAGTATCCGAATATTTTCGTGAGTCACTGTATATCATTATAGGGCTAACTGCTCAATATAGTTTTTGAAATATTTACGATTAAAATTTTAAAGTTTCATTACTTCTTTAATTACAGATTCATTTCCAATAATTTTCAATTGGCGTTGTGGTCATATCTCAAAAACTATCGAGTAGTTGCCCCTATAATGATACATATTCTTGAACTGCATGACGAGATCTACCATACCTGCAAATTTTCAAAACTAAATTGGTGAACTTAACTTACACTCTCTTTGTAAGTTTCTCTCAATTTTCACTCTTAAACACTCGATCCTCTATTCACTGTGTCTCGACTGCACACATTCTGCCTTCCTCGCTCTTGCACCCTTATTTAAAGCCAAAACCCTCTCTTTTCATTCACAGATTTCTCGATCACTCGATACGGTCATAGATATCTCGGCAAAATAATTCTTTCACGCTATCGTTTGTTCTTTCACCCGTATCCTAGATGTCGCTTTGAACACCCGAGTCGAACCCTATGCCACTGTTTATTATTCCACGATTTTCGAGAAGCGGCCTGAGCGTTCCCTTAGAAGTAAGACCGCACACCCATTCGCCCCGCTATTACTTTTAACCATTTATACTCGAGAGGCGCCTCTCAGTCGCCATTTAATCAAATTCTAAAGATGGATGTTAATGTATTTAGTGAAATGTCCTGATCACGAAGATTGCATTTCATCGAGCAATTACGTGCAGAAAAAACGTCGTCGCGAATTTAAAAAGAAACCTGGAAGTGTGCGAAATGTAAGGCGATTTTGCAAAGCGTGCTATGAAAATAATTCAAATCAGCTAGGAAGAACGAGAGCAAAGAATTGCACTAAAAAAGTGGCGACATATTGTGCCGACTGTTTTGGTTCACCTTTTCTTTGTATAAATAAAATTATTTTCGCATGTTCTGTATGGCATTCATTTCTTCGAACCATTATAGTAACAATGGTACTATTTAAAAATTTATCAGTATCGATATTTACTCTAATTATGTATTTTTACTAATGGCCCCCGTGGTGCCACCGCCAAGTTGAGTGCCGGCCACCAGTGACCCCCATGGCAGTCAACGTGTTAATATATGAAATTTACAATTACCCAACGATACGTGGAATATCGAAATAAAATAATTCTACGTCTTAATTTGCATACGATCTCTTATTTACCGTTTTAAAAATATCGTCGACTTTATGGTAGAAAGTCTTCGAATTACTATTTTCCTGTAACGAAAAAATCGTGGAGGGGTTAATACTATTTCCTTTCTTAGTGTCCTTGACTGCTCACCATCCCATATAATTTATAAGAATCAAGTATTTATATTATCAAATATTTATAATAGTAATTTGTTTCATTTCCACATTTCTATTGCACATAATATGTGTACATAAAATTATACATATTTGAATTAATGCAATAAATTTATTTATATAATTATACACACTGTTATATAAGTGCTGGATAAAAGTAATGGCACAGCATGGTTGTGTGGTACAAGTGCTTATAACTACTAAACAAATTGATCTGAAGGAAAAACTTTTTGACATATTCATTTATTACCTATACTAGAATAAATATATGTAGGATTGGAAATTACTAGAAAATGTTCTTCCTTCAAATCAGTTTGTTTAGTAGTTACAAGCACTTGTAGTACAACAACCATGCTGTGCCAATACTTTTATCCAGCACTGTATGCATAAATTATTTCTACATAATACTTTGTATGGAATATATACTAACCCTTGCTATACCTGCAAGATTTTATTTTTATTTCATTAATCGTACCAATATACTGACTATAGTAATTATTATTTATTATTAGATATTTGTTTATAACGATTACGAATTTTAGATTGAACGAATCTTAAATAAATAATCCTACCTATAAAATAACTTGAATAAATTATTAAATCTGTAATATATGTAAAATATCTCTAATATTCTTCTGAATATTTGTCAAAAAATTCTGTAATATTATTTAATAAAAAACAATAATTTCGCAGTTAAAACAGCTTTTTTTAAATTATTTTTAATCATGCTATGTTCGTAATATGGTTCAAGAGGATCTCTTCGTGTAATATTTAATTGAAAGTTTAGAAAAATGAATATTTAAGAACCTGATACCCGGTTGAATGTATTTAACTGATTTAAAACATTTAAAAATCTGCTACAATCACTCAGAGTGTAATAAACAAAAGCAAAAATAATTGCACGTTACATATACTGTAATTTAAAAGCGATCACTCGATTTCCGAGAAGCAAATGGATTTTTAACTTCTTCGTCCTTAACGCGATGGGCTTAATGTTTCCTCACACTTAACACCTGTTCCATCATGCACTGCACGAACACCTTTCACACCGATGAATTCCGCGAGTTACCTCTGTCACGAACTTGCACATTTCTCAAATTAACGGCTGTGTCTAACACGCATTCGACAATGTTTACGAGGTAGCAAAATAGCGACCTGAACGCTTGCGATGCTCGATTTAGACTGAAGGAAGAAGTTTGCTTCAAAGGCACACTGAGTTCAAACTTTTGTATACGCACGTTCCACGACTACTTTCCTGCTTTTCCAAACACGATGCATGATCGAGGGTATTTCAAATTTCTATATTAGATCCAGGAGTGACGATGGAAAGCAAATCGAGCGCGACAAATTTCTGAGAATTTGCCATTTTGAATTAATTTATTTACTTATTATCGTCATATACACGTAGCTTAAATTGTAAAAGTTATAAAGGCTGCTGTATAATTGTTTAAATGATTTTTGGAAATCTTTAGGTATTGAGAGATTTGTTGCAATTATTTGTGGAAATTTTTAGGTATTGAGAGATTTGTTTCATTAATTTTTAGGCATTGAGAGATTCGTTTCATTGATTTTTGAACATTTTTAGGCATCGAGAGACTTGTTTCATTGACTTCTGGAAATTTTTCGGCATTGAGAGATTTGTTGCAATTACTTGTGGAAATTTCTAGGCATTGAGAAATTTATTTCATTGATTTTTGGAAATTTTTAGGAATCCAGAAATTTGTTGCAATGATTTTTGGAAACTTGTAGGCATTGAGAGATTTGTTTCATTGACTTCTGGAAATTTTTAGGTACTGAGAGATTTGTTGCAATTATTTTTGGAAATTCTTAGGCATTGAGAAATTTATTTCATTGATTTTTGGATTTCTTTAGGTACTGAGAGATTTGTTTTATTAACTTCTGGAAATTTCTAGGCATTGAGAGATTTGTTGCAATTATTTTTGGAAATTTCGAGGCACTGAAAAATTTATTTCATTGATTTTTGGAAGTTTTTAGGTACTAAAAGATTTGTTTCATTGATTTCTGGAAATTTCCAGGCATTGAGAGACTTGTTTCATTGATTTCTGGAAATTTTTAGGCATTGAGAAATTTGTTTCATTGATTTTCGGAAATTTTTAGGCATTGCGAGATCTGTAATAAATATTTGAAAGTGGTAGTAAGAATATAAATAGGAACGAAGAACAATTTTAATTTATTTGTATATACACATATACAATTATACGATCAATGACTATACGTATAATTAAATTGTAAAATTCAATCACCATAGAAACTTTGCGTTAATTTATAAAGCAGTGGAAGATTTATAATAAAAATTATTAAGAAGTGACAAAAATGTAAATGGTCACCAAAAATAGTTTAATTTCTGTTATAAATGTATATCCCTGCAGACGAGAATAAAAGGCAGTAAAATTATGAAGGATTGTCATAATTATTTTATCAATTTATAAAACATAGGAAGAGTTATAATAAAAATTATCAAATGGTGACAAAAATGGAAATGGCAACAAAACATAATTTGTTTTATATTATATATACATATATATAAAAATTACAAGGGTTTGTCATAAAAATTTTTTGCGAATTTGGAAAGTATTATTAAATTTATAATAAAATTGTAAAAGAATGACAAGAATGGGAATGGCAACGAAAACAATGGTTTCATTTGTATTATATATAAATATTATATATATATATGCAAGAGAATAAAAAGTAGAAAAATTATAAAGAATTGTGGAAAATTTTTGTGATTTCTATATACTGAAAGATTTATAATAAAAATTGCGGAGTGATGTTAGAATTGAAAATAGTAACCAGGAAGAAGAACGTTTGTTTAGTGACTCACAAGGCCACAAGGAAGAAATTTTTAGACCATGAAAATGATTTCCTCAGCTCTGGAAAAGCGTAGGACTGGCCAAGTAGATCTAGCCGTGACCGAGTTTACGATGCGAGGAAACGAGAAAACATTGAGCTTTGATTTGTCATAGTCACCGAATTTAAATTTTCTATTTTTGCTATTACTGAAATAAAGCGTGCCTTTTGACGAAATTAATATTAATTTTATTCAGATTTTTAATATTTTATCACGTTAATTATTATTACCTGTGTACCAATGACAATTAATGACAACTTATTTCTTTATTTCTTTATTTAATAATATATAATTAATAATAACTGATACACATATATATCGCAAATGAATAATTTAAGTATTAAATAATAGTAAAATTATAATAAAATTTACTGTCACACCTACGATAGAAATAAATCAGAAATAGCTTTAAATTGTTTTCGTGATTGCATAATTTTTCTAATATTACTTGTTTATTTATATCAATTTAGTGGTAAATAAAATTTCGCACAACTCATGGTGAAATAAAAAATAGACTTTGTTTCGATGATTGCATTATTCTTTTAATCTTCATCAATTTTTATTTATATCGATTACGTGATAAATGAAATTTAGAAAAATTTGTGGCAGAATAAAAAATTCTTGAAATCTAAAATTAAAAAATTCTTAGTTTAAATACGATTGAAAATTCGACTATATTTTATAACGAATAATGTGGTATTTCTGAGCCTGTTTTCTTCTTGTATCATTCTTCTCTCTCTCTTTCTATAAAAATTACATATCTTTAATTCCGAAGAAAAGAAGAACTAATTCTAACTTCCCGTCTTTAAAGCCTCGTTCACATTGGTGAAGATGCTTGAAGAATTGAAGTCATACGAGTTAAACACGAATATAAAATTATTTTATTCATATAAATCTATTATCTACTTGACTTTCCAAATATCTTCTCAAATTTCAAACGCAATATAAATTTCCATGCTTTTTATTTATACACAAATTATTATAGTTAATGCAAAATATTATTCTGAGACAGTATATATAATTTACAATGGAAAAAGATTCGTTCTCACTGAAATCTGTATATGTATACCATTCCTATTTCCAACGAAGACATAATAAATCAAAAAAGGAGAATAAGTGAAGAAATTATAGCGTTTCTAAATTTTATAAAACTAGAAAAATTTCCATGAAAAATTCACAATTCGGGAATAAGTAATTAAAATTATAATAAATAAAAATAAAAATAAATAATCCAAGGAGGAACTCGGAATATCAGAACACAATTATTTACTAAAAAATTCCATAATATTTCTAAATCGTCAAAATTTATGAAAAATGTCGAGGGTGATCTACAAGATAAAACTTGAAAAAGAAAAAGAAGAAATATTGTGAATTTCAGCACTATACTCGACCCCTAACTCATCTCAAACTCGATAAATCAACTTGCTACAAATTTCCACGACTTTAATAAATATGAACGATTTTTACCTCATGTAATCCAAGGGAACAAAAATAAAAAAATGAATATTACAAAATTATTCACGAAACCATAAAATCTTTTCACTTCACCCAACCTTTAACTCACCCCAAAGACAACAAACTTAATAAATTCATTATAAATCGTTAGAAACTCTCGTTGCTTTAATAAATACGAACGAATCCTTAATCTCATTTAATTCGATAAAACAAAGATCAAAATAAAATATTGCAAAATTACTCACGCAACCTCCAACTCCCTGAAAGGCAATAAATCGATAAATTGACTATAAACAATTCTTAATCTAATTTTTAGTAACCTAATGCAATAAAACAAAAATATTATAAAATTATTCACGCAATCTCCAACTCACCTCAAAGGCAACAAGCTTGATAAATCTGCTATAAATAGCTAGAAACTCTCACTGATTTGATAAACATGAACAATCCTTAATCTCATCAAATCCAATAACACAAAAATAAAAAAAATATTGCAAAATTACTCACGCAATTCTAAAATCCTCTCAATCCACTCAATTTACAACTGATCCAAAAAGATAACAAACTCGACAAATCCACTCACTGCACCTGCCCACTGTTCCAATAAATATAAATGATCCTTAACCTCATCAAAATCAATAAAACAAAAATATTGCAAAATTATTCGCGCAATTCCTTAAAGTTTCTCACTCCACACAACTTCCAATTCATCTCAAAGATAACAAATTCGACAAATCCATTCGCTGCAAGTTCTCGCTGCTGCAATAAATATAAATAATCCTTAATTTCATCAAAATCAATAAAATAAAAATATTGCAAAATTATAAACGCAATCCTAAAATTCTCTCATTCTACCTAATTTCCAACTCATTCGAAGATAAACTCGACAAATCCATTTGCTGCAAGTCAACAAATCCATTCGCTGCAAGCTCTCGCTGCTGCAATAAATATAAATAATACTTAATCTCATTAAACCCAATAAAACAAAAATATTGCAAAACTATACCCATAATTCTAAAATTCTGTGACTGTACCGAATTTCCAACTCATTCGAAGAAAAACTCGACAAATCCATTCGCTGCAAGCTCTCGCTGCTGCAATAAATATAAATAATCCTTAATTTCATCAAAATCAATAAAACAAAAATATTGCAAAATTATAAACGTAATCCTAAAATTCTCTCATTCTACCTAATTTCCAACTCATTCAAAGATAAACACGACAAATCGATTTGCTGCAAGCTCCTGCAGTTCCAATAAATATGACTAACGCTTAACCTCATCAAATCCAATAAAACAATAGTGATAAAGAATATTGCAAAATTATTCACGCAATCCCAAAATCCTCTCACTCCGCTCAACTTCCAATTCATGTGAAAGACAACAAACTCGACAAATCCATTCGCTCGTTCAATAAATATGAACGATCCTTAACCTCGTCAAAACCAATAAAACAAAAATATTACAAAATTATACCCATAATCCTAAAATTCTCTCGCTCTACCCAATTTCGAACTCTTTCAAAGACAACAAACTCGACAAATCCACACACTGCAGCTCCCGCATCTCCAATAAATGACCCATTCACTGCAGAAATCGATTATCTCCACATTTCGAGAAACTTTAAATTTAAGTGTCAAATCAAGATACAGTCATACCTTTTAAACCCTTTGTGCTCGAGAGGCGCCCTTCAGTCGCCATTTGATAAAATTTCGAAGCTCGATATTAATTAACATATCAAATTTCAGATAATGTAACGGCGTAGGAAGTATCTAAATGAAATAATTCTACGTGTTAACCCTTTGCACTCGACGATTTTTTGACTAAAGAAGGGCACGAGATGAAGAAATTTCTGCTATAAGGCTGACGATATTTTTTGAACAGTAACTAAGAAATCGTATAATAATTAACACGCAGAATTAATTCATTTCGATACCTCGCACACTGTTACATTATTTTATATTTGATATATTAACCCTCTATGAGCCGAATATATATATTTTTCTCGACTATAAGAATTGTATGTAACATAAAATCAACAGCAATTTTGACAATTTTATTATAACGAATTCACATTGAAAGTTTCAATTAACAAAGTTTGTACTATTGTGTTAAGATAATGCGCAATAGATAATTTTCCACGCCATCTTGTGGAGAAAAGGTCATAGAGGGCCATAGAGGACCTAACCTATCACGCTCGAATAACCGGTAAATGAAAAAGAAATAGAATTTTTAAGAATGGAACCACGGGAGGTATTGTAAAAATAATTATAAATATATCGAAAGAAAAATCGCGAACTGGAGTGATGAAGACGATAACGTTGAATGCAGTATTTAATAAAATATCCATACATTAGCATGTAACTTGAAAGTTGCACGGGTCCATACAGGGTTAATCAATATCGAGCTTCGAAATTTTATCAAATGGCGACTGAAAGGGGTCTCTCGAGTGCAAAGGGTTAATATCATATTCTTATTCACTGCTCAGAAAAATATCGTCAACTTTGTATCGGAAAATCTTCGAATTCCTATTCCTCTTTAACACTTTAATCCCTAGGGACTGACAGCGAATTTTTCGTTTGATCATCATCGGTGCGTAAGACTGGCATTGTCAAGGGTTAAATTATCAATGACAATTAATATATCGTAAAAATTTAATTCCCTCTGCTAAAGTAAATCTTTACACTTCCGTGGCTTTTTTCGACTGATCGTTTCTTGGTGATCGCCTTTTTGCCTTTCTGGCATTCCCCACCCCGTTATCTTCTGTTTATAATTTGTATATTTGTGCATAGGCTGTACCATTCTCACAGTCCAAACGACAAAGTGGAACAAAGTAATCTTCTGCTCATACCCTTCGGTATACTTGAGCACTCGGCCTCAAGTGCTCACTAGCTGCCGCCTGAGCGGAAAGTATAGCGAAATCGGCGCCGCACTCAACGCGTTAACCAAAAATCGTCGAGTGCAAAGGGTGAAATTCAAAATTTGTCAACCAGCGAAGTCAATGGATTTACGCAGTGAACGAGTCAAATATGAACGATCCTTAACCTCATCACGCAACCGGTCCAAAAATAGTATAGTAGTCACGGAGAAACAAAAGCAGCCAATCTCTTCCTCGTGTCTCCCAAACCTGGCGCGCCGAAAATACGCGTCTATTTCTGCCGCAACCCCCACCTAGGTCCTCGCGAGGCGACGTGCTCGGCTTGCTGCTCTCCCGATAAAGCGTCGCGACGCCCGCGCTTTTTCGGTGGCCGGTCTCGCGGCGACCCGACGCCGGCGACCAGGCTTAGACTCCTGGCAGCCGGATAACGGGGGCTGCTCGCAAGCAACCGCCTGGATGCTTCGTCTTACGGGAAGCTCCCTGGCCGGCTGGACGCTTCTCTCTTTTTCCTTAACCACGACAAGGCGTCGGCCGGCCGGCGTCCAATTTCCGATCGCCAAGTGTCCGAGCAGTGATCCGCCACCCCCGATAAGGAGACCGCGGTTATGCCGTCGAAACGCGAACCAATACGCGCTCGCGGATGCATGCTACTCGCGTGTACGCCGCGGGGCAGATCGCGAGCGTGTTCCGCGCGCTGTCCCGCTTCCACCCGCGCCGATCCGCTCCTCGTCGACCGCGGCTTTCGTTACGTTTTATTATTGGCAGCTCGTTCGATGAAACTCCCGCGTGCTCTCCTGATAGAGCGCAGTGACACGCCCCGAACGACACCCCTGGTTTGGGCTTCGGGGTGCCCACTGGGGGTGGAAGTGTATCCTGAGAGGATTCGCGTGCTTGGATTTTTTGAGCTACGTGTTAATGAGGTGATAGAGGGTGAGCAAGGTTTCGGTACATATGGAGTGTAGCGTTCTATTTATCGAATCCCTTCGGTGTCCTAGAACGCTTATCAAATTAATATCGCGTGACTAGTTGCAATAATAAGGATCCCGAAGTGCGTGTTGATAAAAGAGAGCGTTTATTTATAGAAAAGTATAGAATAGTTATAACGGAGACGTTGGACGGAGTACCGTTTCGAACACGCGTTTATACGTGTAAGTAAGATGTTTCAAGGATCGGTGTCGAAGACGAACCGATTTCTCGAATTTGATCTATGTCGTGCCTCGTCGTGTCCTGTCCGGTGTTCTCTCCAGTTTAGTTCTGATCGGGCAAAATAAACGTTCGCGGTGGAAAAGTAAGGAGTTTTAATTGGACAGAGGGTGTGACGGAAGGACCTTTGGCTGAGGAGTAGGAAACTGTCAAGGAGCCGATTTTTGATGGTCAATGACGCGATTTATAAGTGGTGTCCGTCCGTCGCTCGTTGGGTCTGTCACACGTGGGTCCCATCTGTCGAGTCTGGCACTTGTAAAAATTCCTAAACTCTCGCCTTTACCTTTACAACTTGATCCGCTAGAACGGCGGTGAGGCACATCTATCCTCCGGAATTGCAGTCGCGATATAAAATATATTGTTAACCGTTAGGTCTGTTAAAAGTGTAAGCCTTGGAATAAAAATCGGGTTACAAACACGCTCTCCGGGATGAAACATGGAGTATCCAATTTTGGTGTACTTAAATGAGTAGGGGTTTAGAAAGGTCCTGACTCCACCAAGGGTGACAAATGGGGCTTGCATACTTCCTCCTTATTTATGCAGAAAAGTTTGCTCACCACGATATTAGTCGAAAATGTCAATAAAATCGAACTTTCTAATCAGATTCTATTGGACTGCAATGGCTATAGCAAACCAATAGAATCTTTCCTCCTTATTTATGCAGAAAAGTTTGCTCACCACGATATTAGTCGAAAATGTCAATAAAATCGAATGCGTCGAATTGGTAGTTCTGTTTGTGTTCTATATGCAACGCATACGTGACGCGTTGATTCAGCGTATTTCAATCCCACGCCTATGGGAGCCGTGTAGATCTAGTAATTCCTAGGGGAAGGCACCGCACGTTAAATCTCCGGAACTCGTTGTGTCTAAATGAGCCCTGAGGTTGATATTTCCAAGGTTTATAAGAGAATCGTGAAGACAGGCTATTTTCCAGTTGGAATCTAGGAATATTGGGGAGAAATGAAACAAATGTTCTCTCTGTGAGTGTTGGTTTTATATGTGTTGTTGGAATTTCAGAAAGGATGTCAAAGCATTTAGGGTGCAGGGAAGTAATATCGGATTTTGGGTGAATTGACTTAACACTTTACCGACCGATAGCTTATCGGATTAATATTATAATATTATTGTAGGATTTCTAGTTAAACTAGTCCTATGCAGACCGAGATTTTAATAAAGAACAACTCCCTTTTAATAATAAAACAGGTTTATTTAATTAATATATTACACTAGATTTCTCTCAATTCTAACTCTCAAACACACGATCCTCTATTTACTACGTCTCGACTACACGCAATCTGCCTCGCCCGTACCCTTGCACCCTTACTTAAAGTCAAAACTCTCTCTTTTCATACATCAATCACTCGACCCAGTCATAAATATCTCATCCGTTCGTACGCACACTAGGTATCATCCTAAACGACCAAGTCGAAGCCGATGTCACTGTTTATTATTTCACATTATTATATAATAGATGTATCGGATTTTGGGTGAATTGACTTAACACTTTACCGACCAGAAGCCTATTAGCCCTTTGCACTCGAGAGGTGAGCTTCAGTCATTTCATAAAATTTGGAAGATCGATATTAATTAATATATCAAATTTAATGTAATTTAATAGTGTGCGAAGTATCCAAGTGAAATAATTCTATAATTCTATTATTGTACAATATTTTATTTACTGTTCGAAAAAGTATCGCCAGATTTATAGCAGAAAATCTTTGAACTCCTACTCATCTTTAGACAAGAGATAACAGTTGTTTCGGCTATCACGCACATGTTGCACGAGCGGCCATTAAAGTGTTAACGAGTGAAGGTGAGACTGGATTGAGAGTATTGTATTGGTTTAATTTCGTGGTAATGAGATAGCCTGTCTTGAGCTGTGTATTAGTGAGTAGAGATAGGGTGGTTGGGTTAGGTCATGAATATCGAATTGCCCTAATTTAATGGGTATAACGTGGAATGGATTGTGCTGAGATGTGTGTTGACAAGTATTGGTGAGACTGGATTGGGAATGTTGCGTTGTTTTAATTTAGTAGACACGGGGTGAGATGAATTATTGGATTGTGTATTGACAAATGAAGGTGAGACTGGTTTAATTTGATGAAAATTAGATAGACTATATTAGAATATGTGGTTGTGAGTGGAGATGGTGTTTGATTGTAAATATTGGAGTGCTTCAATTTGCTATCTTAAGGCGTGTATTGATCAGTGAAGGTAAAACTGGGTTGTGAGCCTTGTATTAATTTAACCCTCTGCACTCGACGATTTTTTGGATAGAGAAGAATAGAAATTCAAAGATTCTCTAGTTTGTATTAATTTAACCCTCTGCACTCGACGATTTTTTGGATAGAGAAGAATAGAAATTCAAAGAGTTTCTAGTAAAAAATTAACGATACTTTTTTGAGAGTAAATAAAGAATTGTATAATAATAGAATTGTAGAATTATTTGATTTCGATACCTCGCACATTGTTACATTGCATTAGATTTGATATATTAATTAATATCGATTTTCCAAATTTTATGAAATGGTGACTGAAGCTCACCTCTCGAGTGCAAAGGGTTAATTTTGTGAGAATCAGATGGTCTATGTCCAAGTGTAAGATGAAGAAGAACTTTTTATAATAATAAAATGTTCAGGTAAAAATGGATTGGTTCAATTGATTAGAAGCATAATGCATAATTTATTGGTGAAGTTTATGATGACTAGAAATAAAATATTGAATAATGAATAAGTAAATATATTTGATAGGTTTAGGTACAGAAATAATTATAATTGGTACTGATGAGACAATTAAATATACTTGATGACGAATTTTAAATGCAGGAGAATAAAAGAATTAGTATAAATGGTATTAATTAAATTATAAAATATAATTGACGATTGAGTTTATAGTTTATGGTGGACGAGAATAGAATATTAAATGGAAAAATTACTATAATTGCTACTTCTGGGTCTGTTATATATACGTATATATGCTACTTTAAATAGAATATGTGTAATGCAAAGGTGAGTGAACGAAGCATTGAGAATTTTTAGAAATTATTTGGCAGAATAAGAAATATTTCTGGCAAATTTGTTAAACTACTCTGTTGGGTAAAATAGACATCGACCTATACCAGAATATTGTTTGAAATAATTCGACTCGTGAAATAAAACCACATTAAAATATCACATGAAATATTAAATCCCCATGAAACTTAAGATATTCTTTATATTATAAGTATAAATCAAATAAAAATTAATAAGTAAATTAAAATAAACTATTAATTTAATTATTACTAAATTAATAATGAAATACAAACAAATACAAGTGTAAATTCTAACTGCAATATCAAACAGCAAATCTCAATGAGTATTATAAAGAGTATTAATTTAAGAAGAATTTAATTTTCATTTATTCTTAATTTTTATTCAAATTTATTTACATATTTATTTCTACATTCTTCCCTTTACCTACACTAAACAATTTTACTAATTTTAAATAATAAATTAGCAGCATTTAATAAAATAGTATTTAAAACGATAATGATTAATAATAATTTTAATAATTCATTGATCATATAAAATATACGATATTTAAATCATATATTAGGTAAAACTTTATATAAATTCAAGCGAATTGTGAATTACGGTATACTTGGGTTAGGTCGTGGCCGTATTCAAGTGATAGAGGGAGTCGGCTATTGCGTTCCGTCTGTCCACAGCGTTCTTATTCTACTGCCTTCTTTATCCTTTGTTCTGACAGAAAGGCAGGATCTCATAAGGCTTCTCTGAACGATAGAACAATTCTTTCAATACCTAGTTACTATATGCACCCTGATGTGTTTCATACAACCCTGGTAAAAAATTCTTACGAACGACGCCAATGGCAAAAATGTTGGCTTCGATTGGAAATGCTGCGCAAGTCTCATACAGCTAATCCATCAATAACGTTCTACGCCCTTACCACGAGAAAAGCTTGAAATAATTGTCCAAAGGTATTCGAGAATATCTGAGAACTGATAATTAAACATCATTATAAAATAAATTATACTAATTATTATATACATACAAATATAATAATTTTAAACAGATAAAGATAAGATAAAAATTTTTATAATTATATCTTTTTATTCTATTACTCTTTTACATGGAAACTAGTTTTAATATTTGAGAACTGATAATTAAGCATTAATATAAAATAAATTATACTAACTTTTAAATAAATACAAAGATAATAATTATAAATTTTAGATAAAGATAAGATAAGAATTTTATGATTGTACCTTTTTATTCTATTACTCTTTTACTTGGAAATTATTTTTAATATTTGAGAACTGATAATTAAACATTAATATAAAATAAATTATACTAATTTTTAAATAAATACAAAGATAATAATTTTAAATTTTAGATAAAGATAAGATAAGAATTTTTATAATTGTACCTTTTTATCCTATTACGCTTATACATGGAAACTAGTTTTAATATTTGAGAACTGATAATTAAGCATTAATATCAAATAAATTATACTAACTTTTAAATAAATACAAAGATAATAATTTTAAATTTTAGATAAAGATAAGATAAGAATTTTTATAATTATATCTTTTTATTCTATTACTCTTTTACTTGAAAACTATTTTTAATCGTATAAGAATGAATGAACTGCCTTAAAAAATGAACAGCAATAAAAATTATCGAATATAAAATTAATTATCAATCTAACGAATAAAAATGGAAAATTCGCTTATACAATATTCCCCCATTGTCGCGAATTTTAAACAAAATAAGAGTCTCAATTTCCATAGACTTATTTAATAATTAACAATCAAATGTTACACATGAAATACCTTTTTCTAGATACGAAATTAAAAAATGTCAATTAAAAGCAAAATGCTACTTTCAAAATTAATTTAACCAATACAAATTATAATAAACCATATATCTTGGAACCCTTTTATCTCTACTCAACCAAAGAAGAATTTCCAAATTAAAATAAATAAAATAGAAAAGAAATACACATTTAATTTCTTGCCACAGATTCCCTTTAAATAAGACACATTAACAAATCCATATCGATCTTCCTCAAACCCTATCAACCATTTCCATTAATGAATACAAAATACCTTCAAAATAAAATTTAAAAAACCAATAAGAAAATAGAAAATAAAATATGGAAAATTAATATTTAAACGCAAATTTTCTCTAAATAAAACTAAAACTTTCAATAAGAATCTCACATTCGAATCGAGAAAACAAACAAATCGAAAATATCTAAAGAACCAAAAAATTGGAAAAAATAGAAATTAAAAAAGACGAAAATTTGGAAAAATCAAAAGAATCGAAAAATCGGACAGACGTACAAAATTACATTTAAGGTACCAAGGATGAACGAAATTTTAATCGGAACCCAGATTTGCGTGAAAATATCGAAAAGACTGAAAAATTGAAAAAAAATACAAATTTAAAAAAGACGGGAATTTGAAAAAATCAAAAGAATCGAAAAATCGGACAGACGTACAAAATTAGATTTAAGGTACCAAAGATGAACGAAATTTTAATCGGAACCCAGATTTGCGTGAAAATATCGAAAAGACTGAAAAATTGGAAAAATGAAAAATTAAAAAAGGACGAAAATTTGGAAAAATCAGAAGAATCGAAAAATCAGAACGACGTTGAAAATTAGATTTAAGGTACCACGACGAAACGAACGAAATCTTAATCGGGGTGCAGATTTACGTGATACGTTCCTGGAGGAGGGGTTGGGGCGTCGGGACGCCGACGTCTCATGATGGGCGCCTGGTGCGGCGCCAGCTCGTCTCTCGACCTGCGTAACCGACGTCGCACAGGTGTGCCGGCGCCCCTCGACCCGCAGGACGTCGCCAGGAGGCCACGTCGCTCACGCGACGATGGACGGGTGACGTCGCGACGCTTCGAGGGACAGACGTGTCGATGATCCCGATGAGAGCTGCCCACCTGTCGCTCACCGCTTGTCGCGGCTCGGTCACGACGAGTTTCGCGAACCGGCTGCCAGGAACGCGTCGGAGCTCGAGGTGCACGCGTCGCGGTGCCGGTCGACGCCGTAGCGTCGTGGCGCCAGTCCTCGGGCGTCGCGACGCTGCACCAGGGTAGTAGAATTCAGTGGGTGTGGGAAGACCTTGGCTGGATGGAGGTGGTGGTGGCCAGACGGAATTCCCAGTTTAACTAGGTCAGAGGTCGTCCGTGAGCTAGTGGAAGTGAGTGTGTATGTGTACGTGTGAATGAACGTGTCTTTTCTGGGATTAGTGGAAACATGAAAATTGTTTGAGAAAGCTATTGCTGTCGAAATTAAATTTATTTGGATATTTATGTATATGTTATTATATCATCAATATTATATATTATATTATTTATTTAAATTATTGGAAATAGGAAAAAGTTAATGTTGACAAAATTAAATTTATTTGGATATTTATTTATGAACATATTTTTCTATATTATCAATATTATATTCCACTATATATTATATTATTTATTTAAATTATTGGAAATAGGAAAATTCTTTAGAAAAGCTAATGTTGACAAAATTAAATTTATTTGGATATTTATTTATGAACCTATTTTTCTATATTATCAATATCACGTTATATTATATATTATATTATTCATTTAAATTATGGGAAGCAGGATAATTCTTTGGGAAAGCTAATGTTGATGAAATTAAATTTATTTGGATATTTATATATATTATTATATTAACAATATTGTATTATATCATACACTATATTATTTATTTAAATTATTGGAAATAAGAAAATTCATTGGGAAAATTAATGTTATCAAAATGAAATTTATAATATATATATGATATAAGTATACTATATTATTGTATTATTTATTTAAATTATTGCATATATGATAATTCATTAGGAAAAATAATATTAACAAAATTAATTTATTTGGATATATATATTTTTATATTATCAATATTATATTACATCCTACATTATATTATTTATTTTTTATATACATATAAATATTTATATTTATTTTATACTCATATATATTATATTGTATATCTGTATACTTTTACCATGATGTTCAAATTATTTGTTATTTATATATATTGTTTTTTGGTGACAATTATAGTAGAAATTATCAATTAATTATTGTTGGAATTTCATTACTATTGTACGGTGTGATACTTTAATCGAAATTAATTCAGTTTATTTTATTATTAGTCGACTGATTAAAAATTTATTTATTTAATGTATTATATAATACAATCGGTGTTTTGAAATACGACAATTGTTTCTATCACGTAAATTATTTGTTATTTGTTACTTCATTTTGATGAGAATAGCTGCTTTTATTATATGCAGTGTAAATACTCGTATTAATACTGTCTTTCAATTACACTATCATTATGATTATTCTTACACCTACTGAACAATACATACTCTCAATGAGTGTCATTTTGAAAACAAATTCCTATTAATAAATAAACCTTATATCCTCAAATAATTAATATATAAATTCTATAATTTATTACTTAGTTTACCAAATAAAAAATACTATAATAATTGGAATACATTACTTGTTAAATAATAATTAACATAATTTAAAATAATTAATTCACAACTATTATTTAAAATAAATTTCCTATTAGTCTGCAGTATAAGCATACGGATTAAGTAGAAGTAGCACTCCATATGACAGCCACCGATTTCAAAACCTCCCATCACCAGAGAAAATTATGCAAATAACTTCAGATCTAATTTCTTTACCCAAACGCGAAATATTAATCAACAAACATAAACTATTAAACCACCATCAACTAAATAAACACAAAAATACAAAAGTCAAGGCATAAAATAAAACAATAATCTCCCACACGCAACCCTAATCCTATTTCCAATCTCCCCAAGCATAATTCGCTCATAATGATTTAACCAATCAAATCAATTAACAAAATGCAACAAACAAGAATAAAAATATAACAATATCCAACACAGCACTAATCATACATGCAACGTCCCAGCGCATAATCCGGCCACTCATCATCAGCTAATTAATCCAATCACTCACACCGACAGCCATTTAACCAATCACGTGCCCCAATAAACAATCGCAACCTCCCCAAAATGCAGCGCTCCGTTCAAAATCCCGCCAGCACTCACGACCATTCAGGCCGCAATCGCAACAAAGCCGGATCAATATTTTCAACAGACACAACGAGCACACGCACTAGCACAACCACCGATTCCCTAGCAGCCCTATATCCCGCGAAACACTTCGAAAAAATTGCCAAAACAAAAACCCCTGGATCAATACGTTCGACCCTGGCGACAGCCAGAGTTCTTACAACGAGGAGACAGCGAAAGGACAAGAAGCTGCATCCGCTGCCGGAGCCATCGATTCCCCTAGAACCCTAGGATCCTAGTCAGAAGCACTCGAAGAAGCACGCCACGGAGAAAGCGCCCCTGAGAAAGCTCAACGGCGCCCTAGGCTCGCGACGGTGTATCAGGGAAGCATGAGCCAGCTGGACGCAGACGTCAGTCTCAACGACGTCTGACGAGGCTACCCGTCAATCGGAAGACGTCGTCTGACGTACCACCGGATCAGGCCAGCACGAGGCCAATGGAGCTCGATGGCCGGCCAGTGGGCTTTCCATCGAGCTTTCCACGTTCCAGGAAGCTTTCCATCAGGGTGGACCAGGTGGAGAAGCAGATGAACGTTGTCAGAGGCCGCGCTGCGACGTCCTCCACAGCCAGGAGAACAACAGTCGCCGGAAGGATCCTTGGAGGTTCCTATGAAGCGTCGCGACGAGCGTCGTTACGGCGAGGAATTACAGCAGGGGAGTAGAATAGGGCTGGAGCTTGCCGGCGTCGCGACGCCTCGCGGGGTTAATTTTAGACGGAAGCTTGGTTGGAGGGAACACCCAGGGTGGCGGCAGATAGGAACGCCCATCATCAGAGAGTGTGCGCGTTGCATAGCTGGGGCGGCGAGTGGGTAGACTGGAATTTCCGCGAGGTCAGTGGCGTGGGGTGGTGGGTGTGGGGAAATCACGGCTGAATATGGATTTCCGAGCAGGTGGTGAAGGCTTAGATGTGTCTTGGAGGGTGGCGAGGAGTTGGGGTGGTTTATCAATGGATGTGTAAATTTCCGTGAGGGATGGGGTGAGATGAGAGGGTGAATATGGGTTTCTGGGAGTACAGGGAAGAGTTAAATGTGATTTAAGAGTATGGTGTGGAGTTGGGAGTATCTTATCAATGGAGATTTAAATTTTTATGGGAGGTGAGATCAAATGGGAAGATAGATATGAGTTCTTGGGAGTATAGTGAAGTATTAGATGTGATTTAAAAGTATAGTTAGGACTTAGGTGTACCTTATTAATGGAGATTTAAATTTTTATGGGAGGTGAGGTGAAATGAGAAGATAGATATGGGTTTCTAGGAAACCCTGTAATAAAGGATTAGATGTGATTTAAGAGTATGGTGTGGAATTGAGTGTACATTATCAATAGAGATTTAAATTTTTATGAGAAATGGGGTGAGGTGAGATGAGAGTATGAATACAGGTACAGCATGAATTCAATAATGAAGAATTGGATGTCGTTTAGGAATATAATGAGCAGTTTAATGTGCTTTTCAATGAAAATTTAAATTTTTATGGGAAGTGAGGTGAAATGCGAGGATAGATATGGGTTTCTAGGAATGTAGTAAAGAATTAGAGTGATTTAAGAGTATGGAGAGGACTTAGGTGTACCTTATCAATGAAAATTTAAATTTTTATGGGAAGTGAGGTGAAATGGGAGGATAGATGTGGGTTTCTGGAGGTATAGTGAAAGATTAGACGTGATTTAAGAGTATGGCGAGGACTTAGGTGTACCTTATCAATGAACATTTAAATTTTTATGAGAGGTGAGGTAAAATAAAAGGACAGATATGGGACCCTGAGAGTATGGTGAGAAGTTGGACATACATTATCAATGGAAATTTTAATTTTTATGACAGATGAGGTAAAATGAGGATATACATATGTACTTTTAAAAGTATAATAAGAAATTGGATGTAGTTTAGTTGTATGGTGGAGAGTTGGATGTAGCTTATCGATGGAGCTTTGAGATTCTATGGGAGGTGAAGTCACATGAGAGTATGAATACACAGTTTCTTAGGACTATAATGAAGAATTGAATGTCGTTTAAGAATATAATGAGCAGTTTAATCTGCTTTTCAGTGGAAATTTAAATTTTTATGGATGGTGGGGTGAAATGAAAGAATATCTTTGGCTTTCTGAGAGTATAGAGAGACTCAAATATGATTTAAGAGTATAGTGAGAAGTTGTATGTACCTTATTAATGAAAATTTAAATATTCATGAAGGATGAAGTAAGACAAAGGAATGTATATGGATTTTTCAGAGTATAGTGAAGCATTGGATATGATTTAAGATTATGGTGGAAGCTGGATGTGGCTTATCAATGGAAATTTAAATTTTTATGGGACATGAGGTGAAGTGAGAAAATGTACATAGACATTTGAGAGTATAATAAGAGATTGGATATAATTTAGATGCATAGTGAAGAGATAGATGGAGTTTGAATTTCTATGGGGAAGTAAGGGGCTGACATGGTGGTTTCTGGAGGATTTATTGATACCCAATATTTAAATTTTTATATTTTTTATATGAAAGATAGATTTTAAGTATTGTAATACTCCTATTGTTATTTTTCATGTAGGTATGTGCAGAATGGTCTGGGAAATATAAAATTTTGTTCATCAAATAATAATTATAATAATTGATTACCGGTTAGAATATATTATTATAAATATACTCCTCAGTAATAATACAAATTTTCTAATTTTTATTATTTCAATTGTTCCATACATGCAATCATTTCAATCATTATGTCGAGCAATACTGCTTAAATCCGACCAGTATTTGTATCCTTCTATGCAAAATGTACCAATAAAACAGTAATTTAAAATTTATTCTTAAATCAAGAAAATTTACTTGTTCAATTATTACACTTTAATATTAACAATTTGATAATATGCTAAGAAATCCCCAGTTTAAATTTTCACCACAATATAATTTAAATTAATAAAAATATAGTTTATAATATCTTCAACCTCACGATTAATTTTTCGTTAAAAAATTTGTCATAAATAATTAATAACTATCAGCACCTCATCACCAATTTATTACATTAACTCAATATTACATACTTGGAAATACACATAAACATACAGTTCACCACCACGAAGGCCAGAGCACACAGACCGCAGTATTCCAAACTCCAGGAAGAAAATCATGAAAACCTAATATCGGAAAAACCTAGCATCGCCCGACAATTTTCCTCGTCTACAAGCTCACCTAACATCCACTCACACTAAACCCGCCTCACCGACCTATCTTCCACTACATACAATCCCTCGATCCCTCCTCCGACACTTTTCCTCTCATCCTGGAAAAACTGGAAAAAAGACACTACGAGTACGTAAACACGAAAACTTTCCAACCCTAATCTCTCCTCGCTTCACTCACCACCTGGCCAAACCACTGATGGAAAAAAGAAATAAATAACGTGGCTGAAAATAAGTCGCAGAAATTTTTACGAACAGTCACGTTTCCTCCAATCCAGCCACGGTTTTCGTCTGCCCGTGCTCACGTGTTACCCATCCCGAAAGTTAGGGGAGCTTTCCACCTTCGCTGTTCGACCAGGGTCGCATGAAGACGCGTGGTATGCGCGCAGAGGTGTCTCCAAGGTGAGCTTTCGAAGCTTGCGTCGGCAAGCGTCGCGACGCTATAGCAGGAGATCATAGAGGCAAGGTGGACTGGTCGTCAAGTGGGTATTGATTAGTTCCCTGTGTTTCCCCCAGGAACCTAGTCTATCGGCCAACGTGGACTCTCATTCGACGGTATTACTAGATAATTTTATCTGCAGTGATAAATCATTCATAGGGTCTTTGCGAGGATGTACTTCTGGAACTATGGCGGTATATTTAATGTAATTGGAGGATAGATGTGCTTTCTAAAGTGTAGGAACTTGGTCTGTTAGCTAACATGCACTCCCCAATTTAAGGGTACTAGAAGATAATTTTATAATTTTTATGTGTTAAATTATTAATATTGGTTTCGTGACACGATGTTTTTGGAACAGTGATGGTATATGATTGGAAAAATGGATGGAATTGAAGGATGGATGAGATTTGAGGTGAAGGTGTTGGTAGGAAATGTTTGATTATGATTGGTGGAGTGAAGTGATTTGGTGATTGGTAGATGGATGTTTCTAGTGGTAATGTTTGTATTTGTATAAGACTAGGGGAATGAAGTGGTACACTCGGTTTTAAAAACATCCGATCAGTGACTTAGGTTCGGATGTAACAGGCAAGTACGAAGTACAAGGAACATCCCTTGAGCTTGGACGTAAGGGAGAGGTTGTGTCTATAAACGAGGTCTTCGTGGGGACAGAGTATAGAGAATGGAGTATAGGATAATAATAGCAGAGTATAGATGGTAGAGAGTATGAGTAGGGGAGAAGATTTACATTGGAATATATGAGATGGTTCTCTAAATATGGATATATGTATTGTAGTAAATATCAAATACATATATATAGTTAATTAAAAACATAGTTATATATAATTATTATGTCAATTTATTTATACAGTGCTAATATATTCGTGTAATTAAATAATATTGATCTATTAATTTAATTATACAATATTGATATATTGCACTAATTACATGATATTAATATATTAATTTTATTATATGATATTGATATACTAATTTAATTACGATATTGATATATTAATTCAATTATATAATATTGATATATTAATTTAATTATACAATATTGATATATTAATTCAATTACAAGATATTAATATATTAATTGATTATATGATATTAATAAAATCATTTAAATAATAAATATTGATCTATTAATTTAATTACATGATATTAATATATTAATTAATTACATAATATTAATATACTCATTAAATTATATAATATTGATATATTAATTTAATTATATAATATTGATATATTCATTTCATTTTATAATATTGATATGTTAATTAAATTACATAATACAAATATATCCATTTAATTATATAATATTGGGGTATTAATTTAATTATATAATATTGGTATATTAATTCAATTATTTAATATTGGTATATTGATTCAATTATATAATATTAATATACACATTTAATTATATAATATTAATGTACACATTTAATTATATAATATTGACGTATTAATTTAATTATGTAATATTAACATATTCATTTGATTATATAATATTAATGTATTCATTTAATGATATAATATTAGTATATTAATTCAATTATATAATACTACTATATTCATTCAACTGTATAATATTGGTGTATTAATTTAATTATATAATATTACTATATTCATTTAACTGTATAATATTGGTGTATTAAATTAATTATATAATATTGGTAAATTAATTCAATTATATAATATTAATATACACATTTAATTATATAATATCGACGTATCAATTTAATTATGTAATATTAATATATTAATAAAATTAATTATAAATTATGGTTAATTAAAATACACATAAGTATATATAGTTAATTTAAACGCAGTGATTGAAAAGAAATGTGCAGAAGGAAGGAAAATTGTTCGCTATAGTTTTCTGCATGTTATAACTCTATATTATTATAATTTTTAATTAATATACAACGAAAGAGTTAAAAAATATTTTCGTGGTGAAAACAGCAAGTAGAAATAAAAATTTTTAAACAAAAATGCTAGTGCACAAAATCTTTGTTTTAGGCTAGACTTTTTTCTTAATTTCTTGATACATGGACACTTGAAATTCTTCATATATGTAATTCGAAGGTTTTTAACACCTTTGTACAATATCCTTGAATAACTTTCAATAGTAAGAAGTATTCAAAGTGTTGTCGGATTATTGATAAAAATTTCTGCAAAATCCTTACTCTACTTCTGCCATGACGTTAGAATGGTTGGGTTGGTAGGGATTCGGTGTTACAAGCTTCTCAGGTGACTTCTTTTCAGCCACGCATAGTGATGTTTGCATCGAAGAATTTTAGTTTTAAGTATATGTTATACATGCCATATATAAGTTCATGTTACGTTATGTGTATTGTGATAAGGGCTAGGTGTTTTGTATACGGTATGACTGGAGAGAGAGAGAAAGAGAAAAAGAGAGAAAGAGAGAGAGAGAGAGAGAGAGAGAGAGATGTCGGAGAGTATATAAGAGAGCATTGCGAATTGGAAAGGAAAAATTACGATCCACCGTAACACACATCTCCATTTTTATTTCGAATAATGCTTCCTATTGCGACGGCAATAATACTTGGAAGACGCGCCTCGTCGTCCTTCTTGAGGATCAACAAATTATAAAACAAGACATCAGACAATGATGAGAAGTCGAAGACGTAAGACCGTTCGGAGAAATCAAACAGAACACATCAGACGACGTTAGCGAGAATTCACGCAGAAAACATCAGACGGTTTTGGAGTTCAGACAAGACACATCAGACGTGAACTAGAACTCGAAGACGTGAGACGGTATCGAGGAGTCGAGGACGTAAGACGGTATTTGGGAGAAAACGAGAAGACAGAAATCGAAAGACGGATGACAAGACGAAAAATAGCAGAGGCGGAGACCATACAGCACACACACCAATCGCACATAAACAAATCATAATCGTGGAACGAAGTGTAAATACAACCAAGTCAAACTATGCTTTATTACAACACCTAAGTGCTCAGTGTCCCGTAAAGATTCGGCACACTGAGAAAAGGGGCAACACGAGTATACCATCGCTGCCCCCCTCCGCGTGGAGCTCATCTACATCCACGCGGTGCAACACTTCCGATAATTTCAATTTCTCGATTGAACTGAACGTTCAAAAGAATTATCGAGAACATCCGCATCAACGGACCCACCTCGTTCGCGACTCGAAACGCGAGTGCACCATTACGTAAAACGAGGCGAGTGATCGAGGACGCGTGTACGAGCCGCGACCTCGGCAGCTTTCAACGCGGTCCCGCGGCCGACAAAAGGCAACGGAAATTGCCTTCAGCGGAAGCGGACTGCCGCGGGTGGCGCGCGCGTCGCGACAGCGCCACCTGTGCTGCGCAGTCCCTTTGATCGGCGCGCGCCGCGCCCGTAATGGCGCGCCACGCGGCAACACGCCCGTTTCTGCGCCGATCTTACCATTCATCCGGCATCCTGTGTTTACGCGGCGATAATTGCCAGTGGAACCGGGTCAAGAAGCAATTACGCGCGCCTGCCTGTCTGACCCCGTGGTAACGGAGAATTGGTCCGCTTGCGTAAGGCTCTGACGCTTATGACGGACTTTCGTGAAAATTCTTTCGGGATCGCGTGAAAATGGAGTTAGCGAAGGTGTCTGATAGAGGAGATACTGGTTGTCACCTGTTCAGCGGAACGAGTTATCGGTAAGCGAATATTAGGTGATGTTGGAAGTTTCTGAGTTGAGATGTGATGGAAAAGAGAATGATTGGGTTGCTATGAGCGAAGTAGAAGATATTACAATTTATTGGGTTTTATGGGGGTTATTATAGTCTTTCTGGGTTAAATCGTGAGATATTGTTTCTGTAAGACTTGGTGAGGGTCGATGAGTAGCTGTGGAAAACATTGTACCGACGAAATAACAACAACTGACGAGCGGCAATATATAAATAACGACAGTCGCACGAACGGAGACGTTATTTGTTAATTTTAATAAAGCGTTAAAGAAATGTCCAAAGCCTTTAATCGAAGCTTCCAAGACTTTCCTGCAGTCCTCTCATATTTGATTGGTATGATTATTATAGATTATTATAGGAAAAATATCATATTGTTGACTTTGTACTATAGGTATAGCGCTATGGGACATAGATGCTTGGTACCATGTGCGTCAAGTGCCTGGTGCATGGGGTAATAATAAATGTTTGCAAGTTCTGTCATTTGTATGGAGGTACGGAAAAATATCTAGTCCTATTAAGTGTTGTGAATTTTGCGTTATTTGTTAATTTTAATACAGCGTTAAAGAAATGTCCAAAGCCTTTAATCGAAGCTTCCAAAACTTTCCTGCAATCCTCTCATATTTCATTGGTATGATTATTATAGATTATTATAGGAAATATATTATATTGTTGACTTTGTACTATAGGTATAGCGCGATGGGACATAGATGCTTGGTACCATGTGGGTCAAGTGCCTGGTGCATGGAGTAATAATAAATCATGGTTTCTGGAGAACTGTTTGCAAGTTCTATCATTTGTATGGAGTTAGGGAAAAATATCTAGTTCTATTAAGTATTGTCAATTTTGTATGTGTTCTTTCATAGGGTGCACATAGGTATCACAATCAACTTTTGAATACTATACACATTGAATACTATACAAGTTCTCTACTAATCACAGTGCTCTAAAATATAGTAGGACACCGAAATCGGAACTCAGAACTCAGAACTCAGAACTCGAAACACAGAATTCAAAATTCAGAACTTAAAATTGAGAAATTAGAACTCAGAACTTAGAATTTAGGACTCAGAACTCAGAACTGAAAACTTAGAACTTAGAACTTAGAACTTAAAACTGAGAATTTAGAACTCAGAATTCAGAATTTAGAATTTAGAACTCATAATGTAAAACTCTGAACTCCGATCTTAGAATTCAACGCTCGAAATATAGGATTCAGAAGACAGGACTCAGTTCTCAGGACCAAGAACACTCAGATCTCTTCCTGCTTTTCGCGTAATGCTTCATTTAAACCATAAAATACAGAGGAAATGAAAATATTTTCACATACATATACGTATCACGGAAAATTGTCCTATGTAAATACGAATGCAATTCTGGTTTATAGAAAATATATAAATTATCAAATTTATTATCAACAACAAACAACTCGAAGCATAAATTCACAATAAGAACGAAAATAATCAACAAGTTCTTGATTATTCTAGAAGAAAAGTACTTATTAAGCGAAAATCTGTTCTCTCGTAGCCATCCACTTACAATTAGAAAGAACGTTTACGCGTTAAGTCACTGTCCTCCTGGATCACACATCAGTTCTCTGAGACGTCTTCGCACTGCTGATGTATTCCGAATTGCATTATATCTCATGTACAATAAATGTTATTAAGTAAAAGGGGGAAGCTCTATCCCAATTGCACCTATTCCTACAATTCCTACATCAAATGCGGAATTTCAAATGAAAATGAATTTAAAACGATTGAGTTAGGCCACAGTAGAATTACTATTAAATACAACAACACAAAATGGCCGTTAGGAGTCACGCCATAATTAAACCACATGAGAACAGAGTGACAGAAAATTCGCAAGAATCTGGCGAAATCGTTTCCCCTGCTTCAATTTAGTCACGAATTGACAAAATTAATTGGACTTTTCAGCGCCAATATCCGTGTCATAACAGAGTTCCTATTGACAGTTCTGCAAGAGAGTCGCGAATTATATTATATCTAATATATAATAAATATTATTAATAGAAAGGGAAAGTTCTATCCCAGCTGCACTCATTCCCACAAAATCAATTGCAAAATTTCGAATGAAAATTTTAAAAACGCTCGGTTAGGCCTCAGTAAATTTACTATTAAATCCAACAACACAAAATGGCCGTTAGGAGTCACGCCATAATTAAACCACGTGGCAACAGAGTGACAGAAAATTCGTAAAAATCCGGCGAAATCATTTCCCCTGCTTCAATTTTGTCAAAAATTGACAGAATTAATCGGACTTTCTGGTACCAATGTGTCATAACAGAATTGCTATTGATAGTTGTGGCAATGGTTACATAGATTTTTAAGTATATAGTATTGGAATGAGTGGAACAAGTATGCATGGGATGGAAATATCTAACGAATTCAGGTTATTATGATAAATGAGTATGCGTGTAACGATTGAGGTGTTGTGTGACTTGTGTATGTTAATGTAACGTATGAAAGAAGAAAGAAAAAAAGGAGAGTGATTCAGCATTTGCCATTTGCAATTGAGTATTAATAGAAAGAAAACGTGTGAGCACGTGATAGTGATAAAATAATTACATTTCACCCCAATATTCGTGTCTGACAATCTTTGTAATTAAATAAATAATTCTTCTTATTGTTATTAAATTTCATTCACCACTAACAATAGTTCCACAAGAGAATTGCGAATCGTATTACATCCATATATAATAAATACTATTAATAAAAAGAGCAAAGCTCTATCCCAGCTGCACTCAATCCCACAAAATAAAGTGCAAAATTTCGAATGAAAATTTTAAAAACGCTCGGTTAAGTCAGAGTAGAATTACTATTAAATCCAACAACACAAAATGGTCGCCATAAATCACGCAATAATTAAACCACAGGAGAACAGAGCGACATTAAATTCGCAAGAACCCAACAAAATTGTTTCCCTGCTTGAACTTTGTCACAAATTGTCGGAATTAAAGGGGCTTCCCAGCGTCGATCAATCAGACCATGGCCAGGAACGAGGCTTTCCTGCCCTAATTCAATTAACATTTAATCGGCGCGCATCTATCAGCGTTAATAACCCCGACTTCGACGTGTATCCACGGGAAGATTTCATAAATATCGCGGCACGTCCGCGGCGATGCAGATATAAACGTCACCGATCACGCGCCAAAAGACCTTCCAGCAAAAAGCGAAACCTGTTCCTGAGTTACGACCGCGGACATGTCGCTTCTGCCCGACACCCAGTGTCCATCGTCCCATTTCCCCTCGCCCTTCCCCCCGGATCCGTCCTTTTCCTTCTTTTCTTCCTCCTCTCGTTCCCCTTTTTCTCCTGTTTCGAAAACTTTCGCGAGGCCTACAGGTATCGGACGCCGATACGTGATCGGAATCTCCAAGCGTGCCTTTCGTGCACGCCGGAGAGATAAGAACGAAGGAAAACGCGCTGCTGCTGCGCCGATCTCCGTGGAGGAACCGACGCAGTAGCTGGTCCGGTCGATCGCGTTCAGCATGCTACGGCATTTTCATCGCTCGGCTAATTGACGGTTGTGTAAATCATCTTAACGTGCATTAATTTGCCCACTTACAGGTATTAAATGGATAGTTGCGCGATACAGCCGTGGAACAAGTTAGGTACTTTATATGCAGCCACAGTGCGACCACTTTTCGCCGAACGCTGTAGCTCGGTGGTAATGAACATCTGCGAAACGTGAATCGACGAGATCGACAGAGAGACAAGGGTGAAATATGGGAGCGCGACGCAGCCTAACTCGCCAAATCAATAAACGTACACAGGGGGCTTAAACGGTGCTCCTGTGACGCTTTCATAGATATACAGCCAAGAGTTCCAGAGCCTTGACACAGTCCAAGTGAATCAGTCAAGCTTTGACAGTATTTTGACATATAGGTACCTCCAAAACACATGACAGATCAGTATCAAGAACTCCCCCACTGGCTAAAATTTTATTATAAATATTCGAATCTACTAGAAGTAAAATGGTATTCGTCTGAACCTGAATTCCAGCGTTTTGTTTTATTTTGTGTCTTATCAGTGCACCGTGATAACATGAGCGTGGTCACGAGGGTGAATTTGGGGTGAGATTCAGTGGTTAGGTGGGTTTTTGGAGGAGGATTGGGGAGGGTCAGGATGAGGATGGGATAGGGTATAGGTTGAGTGAGATTGCAATGTTTGGTGGGAGGGATGATTTAGAATTGGTTGAGGTTTGATTTGGTTTGAAGCGATGTGTGATTAGGTGAATGGTAAATGTAGAATAAATTGGGAGAAACAAAGCGAGAAGTCTGTATTATGTAGCAAATTTTATTTTGGGAAGTGGATTTTAGAGAGTATACTTATATAGTAGTAAAGTGTACTCTAAAAGTATACTTCTCAAAATACTTATTATATAACAAATATTCTCTAAAAGCATACTTACCAAAATACTTATTATATAACAAATTTTATTTTGGGAAGTATGCTTTTAGAAAGTATGCTTATATAGGAGTAAAGTATACTTTTAGAGAGCACCTTTAGAGAGAAAAATAGGTTTCAAAATAATTGATTTGAGTTTGATATGGTTTGAAATGGTGTGTGATTGGATAAATGATAAATGTAGAATAAATTGGGAGAAACAAACCAAACTCCCAAACAAGGGAGAAGTCTGTATTAGTGTGTGATTGGATAAATGATAAATGTAGAATAAATTGGGAGAAACAAACCAAACTCCCAAATAAGGGAGAAGTCTGTACTATATAGCAAATATTATTGTGGGAAGTGTTTTAGAGAGCACTGAACCATTTAAAGGGAGAAAAATAGGTTTCAAAATAATTGATTTGAGTTTGATATGGTTTGAAATGGTGTGTGATTGGATAAATGATAAATGTAGAATAAATTGGGAGAAACAAACCAAACTCCCAAACAAGGGAGAAGTCTGTATTATATAGCAAATATTATTGTGGGAAGTGTTTTAGAGAGCACTGAACCATTTAAAGGGAGAAAAATAGGTTTCATAGTGATTGATTGGGGTTTGATTTAGTTTGAAATGGTGTGTGGTTGGATAAATGGTAGATATAGAATAAATAGGGAAGAAACGAACAGAAAAGTCTGTATTATATAGCAAATTTTATTTTGGCAATTATTTTAGAGTATTGAACTATCTGATGAGAGAAAAATACGTTTCATAGTGGTTGATTGGGGTTTGATTTAGTTTGAAATGGTATGTGGTTGTATAAATGGTAAATATAAAATAGAGAAAAACGAAGAAAAATTTCTACTTTATTGTAAATTTTATTATGGTAAGTGTTTTAAAGAGTGTTAAATCGTTTAATGATGGTTGATAAAGATTTGAATTTGGTATGAAATGATGTCCGATTAGGTCAATGTTAAATATAGAATAAACAGATTAAAATGATAAGAGGGGTCTGAATTTGAATGCAATTTTTATCGCAGAATGTGTTTTACAGTGTACTAAAACGTTTGATAGAAAGAAAATAAATTCGATGATGGTCGATTAAAGTTTGAACTTGGGAAAAGATAATAATTCTAATCAAATGTCAAATACAGAAAAGGCACAGAAGAAGAGTGAAAAATATTTATATATATTTTACTATGAACTGCAGAAGATGTTTGGGAAAGTGTGGAAATGTTTGATAAAAGAAAAATAGGTTCGTTTGATGCTTAATAAAATTTAAACTTGGTATGAAACCATAATTCTAGACAAATATTAAATATAGAATAAATACAAACGAACAATGAAAACAATTTGTATTTTATTATGAATTTAAGAAGTTTGAAAATGTTTAATGGAAAGGAAATGGATTTGTTGTGAATATTAAAATAATTAACCTAATTTATAATAATGAACCTTTTTCCTAAAATATCAGAAACTACTAGTTTAATACTAGAACTACCAATCTGCAATATATACTTGATATACTATAAAAAGATAATAATAATTAAAATTTCTGAATAAAAATACGTAGATACATACAATTACGTTTTGTCCTAATAAAAGTGCACGTTATTTTTATCAAATTATCTGAATATTTATAGTACAATTACAGTGTATATAGCCATTTATACACTGCAATACCTAATTTCAATAGACAATACCTATTTCTATCTATTCACTGACTGATCAAATTTTAATAAAACTGAATAATTTAGTGAATAAATCAGATACTGATACAAATATCAATAGACTATAGCAATAGAGAATGCAGTGTATACAGTCATATATATATACTGCAATACCTATTACCAATAGTTACAGTACAATTACATTTTATATTAAAAAATATAAAATGAATCAGCTTGATCAGTATTAATACTATTTGAAGTCAAATATTATACTAATTTACATTCTTTAATTAAATTTAAAAATAAATTGAGATATAAGTTAGCATATAGCCTAACTTTATTATACTCATCCCTAATTGGAATTTACACTTCAGTCAAATCAGGGAATATCACATGTATTTTATGGAATAATTATCTTTCAGAGTTTGAACATAGTCTACAGGGTAGGCTATTTTGATTAGGTACATTTACAACAAAATTTCTTCCCACTTTACACACTAGTGCATTTAATTAATAAAATAAAGTGGAAATCCAGCGCGAATTTAATTACCAAAATGACAGTTAAAAATAAATAATATATACTGGTGTAATTTAGTAAATATATAATATAAGTAAAATTTAATTATTCGTTACTCACCCTCTTCAACGACAGTCGTGGCAGCTCCTGCAACAAACAAATAATAATAGATAAAATTTGATCTTACATTAACCAATACTGCCAAATTTTTTCAGTATACAGAGTTAGGTTTCTCAAGAAAAATTGAAAGTCAATGTCTAATAAATAATGTTATAATAAATAAATTAGCAAAATTTCAAAATTTTTAGAAACACAGTATTGTGATTATAGATTTTATAATTATAAAATAACAATAATATATACAGGGTGTCTCACCAACAGTAGTACAAAGTAAAAGAGGGCGAATCTACACGCAGAAACAAATCGAAAAATGAAAATAAAATTTTTTAATTCGAAGCTTCATTTTCGAGAAAATCGATTTTGAATATTCACCGAATATAAAAGCATAAAGACTACAAATAAATTAAATTTTATATATTTAACACAAATATTAAATTAATTAAATTTCAAAATGCTGCTATTTTTTTT
>NW_016911456.1:115880-145694 GCF_001483705.2 Eufriesea mexicana | reverse complement strand
TTGGTACGAATGATCCCTTGTCGAGGAGTGGAGGGTCCATAGGGATCCAGTTATGTGATGGATCTTGGAGGTATTACATTTGATGAGATTTTGAAGATACGTAGATACTAGAATAATGAACATAAGAAGGAGTTGAATACGAGTGATTCTTTATTGAGGATTGGAAGATCCATGGAGGATCCAATTCTGTGATGGATCTTGATGGTCTTTTGTTCCGTGAAATTTTGAAGATAAGTAGGTACTAGAATAATGAGCATGAGAAAGAGTTAGGAACGGATGATCGTTTGTTGAGGATTGGAGGATCCATGGAGGATCCGTGGAGAGTCCATAGGGGATCCATGAAGGATCCAGTTATGTGATGGATCCTGGAGGTGTTTTATTCGATGAGATTTTGAAAAAATTTAGATACTAGAATAATGAACATGAAAAGGAATTGGTACGAATGATCCTTTGTCGAGGATTGGAGGATCCATAGGGATCCAGTTATGTGATGGATCTTGATGGTCTTTTGTTCCGTGAAATTTTGAAGATAAGTAGGTACTAGAATAATGAGCATGAGAAAGAGTTACGAACGGATGATCGTTTGTTGCGGATTGGAGGATCCATGGAGGATCCGTGAAGAGTCCATAGGGGATCCATGAAGGATCCAGTTATGTGATGGATCCTGGAGGTGTTTTATTCGATGAGATTTTGAAAAAATTTAGATACTAGAATAATGAACATGAAAAGGAATTGGTACGAATGATCCCTTGTCGAGGAGTGGAGGGTCCATAGGGATCCAGTTATGTGATGGATCTTGGAGGTATTACATTTGATGAGATTTTGAAGATACGTAGATACTAGAATAATGAACATAAGAAGGAGTTGAATACGAGTGATTCTTTATTGAGGATTGGAAGATCCATGGAGGATCCAATTCTGTGATGGATCTTGATGGTCTTTTGTTCCGTGAAATTTTGAAGATAAGTAGGTACTAGAATAATGAGCATGAGAAAGAGTTAGGAACGGATGATCGTTTGTTGAGGATTGGAGGATCCATGGAGGATCCGTGGAGAGTCCATAGGGGATCCATGAAGGATCCAGTTATGTGATGGATCCTATTTATTTATGAACATATTTTTCTTTGAAAAAATTTAGATACTAGAATGATGAACATGAAAAGGAATTGGTACGAATGATCCTTTGTCGAGGATTGGAGGATCCATGGAGGATCCGTGGAGAGTCCATAGGGGATCCATGAAGGATCCAGTTATGTGATGGATCTTGATGGTCTTTTGTTCCGTGAAATTTTGAAGATAAGTAGGTACTAGAATAATGAGCATGAGAAGGAGTTAGGAACGGATGATCGTTTGTTGCGGATTGGAGGATCCATGAAGGATGCGTGGAGAATCCATAGGGGATCCATGAAGGATCCAGTTATGTGATGGATCCTGGAGGTGTTTTATTCGATGAGATTTTGAAAGAATTTAGATACTAGAATAATGAACATAAAAAGGAGTTGGTACGAATGATCCCTTGTCGAGGAGTGGAGGGTCCATAGGGATCCAGTTATGTGATGGATCTTGGAGGTATTACATTTGATGAGATTTTGAAGATACGTAGATACTAGAATAATGAACATAAGAAGGAGTTGAATACGAGTGATTCTTTATTGAGGATTGGAAGATCCATGGAGGATCCAATTCTCTGATGGATCTTGATGGTCTTTTGTTCCGTGAGATTTTGAAGATACGTAAGTACTAGAATAATAAGAAGAGAAGGAGTTAGGAACGGATGATCGTTTGTTGAGGATTGGAGGATCCATGAAGGATCCAGTTATGTGATGGATTTTAGAGACGTTTATTATCAAATTTGCTATTAATATTGTTACTAACAAATTACCGAAAGCATAAAAATACTTAATATAAATGCATCACGGAAATTTATATTCTAAAAGCACAAATAAAGTTTATAAAACATTATAATTATCGGTACCAACAAATTAATATTGTTAATAAAAAATTGTTCACAACGAAAATTTATAATAAGCGTGAAAAAATTAATAAATTATTGTCTACTATGTGAAACTTGTAACATATTTGTGTAAAAATATACCAACAATTTGCAAAAAGTAAAAAAATTATTACACCAATTGTTAATAAAAAAGTGTTTATGATGTAAATTTATAATAAACGTGAAAAAATTAATAATAAATTATTGACAATTACTTGAACTTGCAACGTACTTATGTTAAAATGTATCTATAATTTGCAAAAAGTTTATAAATTATTTCACTGATTGTTAATAACAAATTAATATTGTTAGTAACAGATTGTTCACACTGTGAATTTATAATAAAAGTAATAAAATTAATAAATTATTGGCTATTAAGGCGGAAAAATAATAATTAATAAAATCGATAAAGTTCAAAGATTTCCGTCAATCTTCGGCCGATCGGGGGCTATATAAAGGGCGACGCGAAGCTACTCCCGTCATTTGTCGGTTTGAGTTCGCGAGAGTAACATCAAAATTTTCGTTGTGCGCGAGGGGTGGGAGTCCAAAGTGAGGTCGGGGTTGGCCACCCCACCCACTCCCCACCCTATTAAACAATTTACTAATCATTTTTATTTTGTTTTCAGGTATTAATATTTTGTTTGTTTACAGGTGCTAATTATTTTTTCTTTTTTCAAGTTTTAATTATTTTTTCTCATTTCAGATATTTGCTTCCACTTTGTATCTATTTTTATTTGACAATTCAAATATTTCGTATAATATTTGAATGTCTCATCGTTAGGTTGTTTATTTCTCATCGTTGGGATGTTAATATCTTATCGTTGGATTGTTTATGTCTGATCATTGGCTTCTCAATAATTATTTTTTTTTCAGGTCTAATTTATTATTTTTTCAGGTTTTAATATTTTTCACTTTTCAGGATTTAATTATTTTTCTTTTTTCAGATTTTATTGTCCTATTGTATTTAGTACTGGGATTACGCGTAGTTACGGCACTGTCGAGAATAGGGCTGCGTGGCGAGAATAGTGCTTAGAAAGTGGGCTGGGCGGCTTATTTCTAAATATCGATAACCAGTTACAATTATTCAGAAACAGGATTAATTATAATTATGGACATTAATAAACTTGTGATAATCTTATCTAATTTTTAAGACAGAAATGGATCTTCTAGCGTTCTTACTTCTGACGTAATACTTAATTTTAGTCTTACGATGTTGTAAAAAATACAAACACTGTAATTATTATTATTTACATATAAAGTAACTTTCACTATTAAATTTTCAAAAGACCAAAATCTTCCGGAACCTATTAAAACTTAGCAAAATATCCAAGAAATGAATGGAACATTATGACCAAAATTAATACAAAATTCTCTACCAATTCCTCTCCTCATTATTTGAAAAATACAGACACTATACCTGTTATTATTTACGTATAAAATATCGTAATCGTGTAACCTAACCTAACCTAACCTAACCTATTATTATTTACGTATAAAATATGGTAATCACTTAACCTAACCTAACCTATTATTATTTACGTATAAAATATCGTAATCATGTAACCTAACCTAACTCAACCTATTATTATTTATGTATAAAATATCGTAATCACCTAACCTAGCCTAAGCTAATCTACTATTATTTAAGTATAAAATATCGTAATCACCTAACCTAATCTAACCTAACCTATTATTATTTACGTATAAAGTATCGTAATCACTTAACCTAACCTAAGCTAATCTACTATTATTTACGTATAAAATAACGTAATCGCCTAACCTAATCTAACCTAACCTATTATTATTTACGTATAAAGTATCGTAATCACTTAACTTAACCTAATCTATTATTATTTATGTATAAAATATCTTGTACCTTTAAATCCAGTTCACAGACAATCCCAAAAGGACCAAAATCTCAAGAAACCTATAAAAACTGCTCAAAAATTGTAAACAACCTTCCAATCAAATCTCGAACCAAAATTCCTTATCAACTATCCCCCCTACCATACTCCAAAATTTCGATCTCCAAATTATCCCCAATCACTAACCGAAGCTGACCCAAAGAATCATTAAAAAGCAGCCATTTCACCAAAGACACTTGCCATTCGCCAGAATGTATAAATACTTCCTGCAAACCTGACCACAGGGTACAGACATCATAATCGACCTCGAAACCAAGCCCAACATCCATATCAGGCCAAGCGAGCAACATCCGCACTGTGTTTAATGAAAATCATCTGAGCCGACCCCGGTGCAGCCGCTCAGGAAGCTGCGCGAGCAACAGTGAAGTCCATTTCGGGGAAAAAATCACGCGGTCCCTGATTACCCAAAAACAATTTCACACTTTGGCGAAAAAAGAGGCAACTGCTCGCGCCGCCATTCCAGCCACCATCCTCACCGATCGGTTAGGGTGTCCGTGCAAAATGAAAGGAACGAGACGAGCAGCCTGGACCAGGTCGCTTTCTCTACCTGAGGATCTTATAAAACTTTAACGAACATCTCTCGCGGGCAGGAAGAGCCGGGATACGCGATCGTATCCCTCGCCAGCAGCGTGGACAACAAGAAGAAACGAGGACGGGAAGAGAACTCGCTGGACGCCCGCGAGAAATGACGGAAAGGATGAAGAGGAATGAGACCGGGGCCAGGGACGAAGAGAGACGGCGAAGGAAAAAATTAGTAGCGGCGCAAGTTTCAAGCCATGGCAATAATTCCGGAGGCGCGTGTTACACTACTGGCTGGTCCGAGGTGTTTCCTTTTTTAAAAATTTATGGGCGCAACGACTCTGCAGCCGCGAGGTGAATTCGCACGAGCAAAAAGGTAGAAGCACACCCTGGACCACGGGGGCCAACTGGAGACGCCGGGTGTCGTTGGATATAGGTGGTAGGAAAGGGAAGAGGATGAAGGAGTTGGTATACAGGGTGGGTCACTGCACAGAGATAATTGAAATCTCTCGGGGCACGCAGATTTTACGTTTAACTCACTAGCGCCACCATGGTCCATATCTCCGATAAACGATTATCGTAAACACCGTATATTTAATTATTTTCGAATTTTGCTGATATAATTTGTGAATTTTCTTCTTACCACGAGTGTCGTATTGCTAGGGAGTGATAAAATAAATAAAAATTTAAAAAACGTTTTATTCCATAGTATAGCTGTAAATTTTCTCAAAATTTTCAACAGCAAATGAGGTTGTAGGATGCTATAGATTCCAAGGAATATTATGCAACTTGTATACCAAGTTTTAGTTATTATACTTTGATAAAGCTATAGTTCTTTTATAAGTAAAGGAAATTTTTCTATTTACCTCACTAGCGCCACCATGGTCCATATCTCCGATAAACGATTATCGTAAACACCGTATATTTAATTACTTCCTAATTTCATTCGTATAATCTACGAATTGTCTTCTTACCACGAGTGTCGTATTGCTAGGGAGTGATAAAATTATTAAGAATTAAGAAAATATTTTGTCCTATAGGATATCTGCGAATTTTCAAAATTTTCGACTTAAATCAGATTACAGAATACTATGTATTCTAATGAATATTACGCAACTTGTATACCAAGTTTTTGTTGTCATACTTTGATAAAACTTTATTTCTTTCACAAGTAAGGGAAATTTTTCTATTTAACTCACTAGCGCCACCACGGTCTATATCTCCGATAAACGTTTGTCATAAATACTATACATTTCGTTGAATTATTTTCTACTTTTATTGATATAATCCTAGAATTTTCTTCTTACCACGAGTGTCGTATTGCTTGCGAGTGATACAATTAGTAAGAATTAAGAAAATATTTTGTCCTATAGGATATCTGCGAATTTTCAAAATTTTCGACTGAAATCAGATTATAGAATACTATGTATTCTAATGAATATTACGCAACTTGTATACCAAGTTTTTGTTGTCATACTTTGATAAAACTTTATTTCCTTCACAAGTAAGGGAAATTTTTCTATTTAACTCACTAGCGCCACCACGGTCTATATCTCCGATAAACGTATATCATAAATACCACATATTTCGTTGAATTATTTTCTACTTCTACTCATATAATCTTGGAGTATTCCTCTTACTACGACTGTCATATTGTTGTCAAGATATTGTTTCCACAAATTTTTCGTCTGTACCATGTACTCGTGAAAAGGTTATAATTTGACTTACAGTTTGACTTGTTAGATTCTTATTGAGTTACAGATAGCTCTGAGAGTTAGCGAGGTTTTCTTTGTGTCCCTCTACGAAAGACAAAGTGTAATCAAAATATTCTGTCGAAAACTTCGAACTGTGTCTGAAGAATTTCATATTTTTTTATTTTTATTTTTAATTTTATTTTGGTTTTTATTTGTAATTATATCTGAAAAGCTTTGATTCTACTACGCTAAATAGTAATGGCGTGAATGGAGGTTGCAGTGCCTGGTGACTCACCCTGTATATGTTGGTGGAGAAGGTTTGTAAATTCTCGAGTTATGCTACCTGGCGAACTTGTGCTACTTGCTTCTCTTTCGGATTTTTTCGCGCATCGCGGAGGTTGGGGGTTAGCTGGTAGAGAGTTGGACGTTGCAGGTGCTTGGGTGAAAGGTGGAGTTAGGTACCGTGAGAATGCGCGTCTTTCGATTTTCTTGTCTTTTTGGTGGTTCGGTGTAATTTGCAGTGAAGATTTATGGGATTTCAAGATGTGCAGATATGAGGTGATTTTTTATTTCCGACTGGAGAAAGGCTGTTTATGGGAATGATTAGTTTTATTTGAGGAAGTGCTAGTGTAATTTCAGGGGAGATGATAGAAATTTTGCCAGCCAATTTTAGATCTGGCTAGTAATAAAAGTTTCTTGTCGAACATATTTCTATACATCCTAGGATGTCTGATATTCACAATTATTTATTTCATTATAAATATTATAAAAAATAAGAGAAACTTGGAAATATCATTAACGTGATTACCTGTTTATTTCTATACTTTCATAATTTGCTTCGGAAAACACACTTTTCCCAATTTTCTATATTTTCATAATTTTCTTTAAAAGACACACTTTTCCCAAACTTTTATACTTTCATAATTTTCTTCGAAAGACACACTTTACCCAATTTTCTATATTGTCATAATCTTCTTCAGAAAACGTAATTTTCCCAAACTTATATACTTTCATAATTTTCTGCAGAAAACATACCTTTCCCAAACTTCTATACTTTCATAATTTGCTTCGGAAAACACACTTTTCCCAATTTTCTATATTTTCATAATTTTCTTTAAAAGACACACTTTTCCCAAACTTTTATACTTTCATAATTTTCTTCGAAAGACACACTTTACCCAATTTTCTATATTGTCATAATCTTCTTCAGAAAACGTAATTTTCCCAAACTTATATACTTTCATAATTTTCTGCAGAAAACATACCTTTCCCAAACTTCTATACTTTCATAATTTGCTTCGGAAAACACACTTTTCCCAATTTTCTATATTTTCATAATTTTCTTTAAAAGACACACTTTTCCCAAACTTTTATACTTTCATAATTTTCTTCGAAAGACACACTTTACCCAATTTTCTATATTGTCATAATCTTCTTCAGAAAACGTAATTTTCCCAAACTTATATACTTTCATAATTTTCTGCAGAAAACATACCTTTCCCAAACTTCTATACTTTCATAATTTGCTTCGGAAAACACACTTTTCCCAATTTTCTATATTTTCATAATTTTCTTTAAAAGACACACTTTTCCCAAACTTTTATACTTTCATAATTTTCTTCGAAAGACACACTTTACCCAATTTTCTATATTGTCATAATCTTCTTCAGAAAACGTAATTTTCCCAAACTTATATACTTTCATAATTTTCTGCAGAAAACATACCTTTCCCAAACTTCTATACTTTCATAATTTGCTTCGGAAAACACACTTTTCCCAATTTTCTATATTTTCATAATTTTCTTTAAAAGACACACTTTTCCCAAACTTTTATACTTTCATAATTTTCTTCGAAAGACACACTTTACCCAATTTTCTATATTGTCATAATCTTCTTCAGAAAACGTAATTTTCCCAAACTTATATACTTTCATAATTTTCTGCAGAAAACATACCTTTCCCAAACTTCTATACTTTCATAATTTGCTTCGGAAAACACACTTTTCCCAATTTTCTATATTTTCATAATTTTCTTTAAAAGACACACTTTTCCCAAACTTTTATACTTTCATAATTTTCTTCGAAAGACACACTTTACCCAATTTTCTATATTGTCATAATTTTCTTCAGAAAACGTAATTTTCCCAAACTTATATACTTTCATAATTTTCTGCAGAAAACATACCTTTCCCAAACTTCTATACTTTCATAATTTGCTTCGGAAAACACACTTTTCCCAATTTTCTATATTTTCATAATTTTCTTTAAAAGACACACTTTTCCCAAACTTTTATACTTTCATAATTTTCTTCGAAAGACACACTTTTCCCAATTTTCTATATTTTCATAATTTCCTTCAGAAGACATACTTTTCCCAAACTTCTATACTTTCATCATTTTCTTCAGAAAACACTTTTCCCAAATTTCTATATTTTCTATATTTTTCCAAACTTTTATATTTTATTATTATACTTCTTGTACACTTCAGCACACTTTTCCCAAACTCCTATACTTTCATAAATTTCTTTCAGACAGCATACTTTCCCAAAACTTCTACGATTTCACAATTATCCCCGAAACACGCCTAACTCGTCCAAGATTTTCTAATTCCCCGATTTCCCTCAGGCCGAAACGCACATAATCCAGGCCAGTTTCCCAATTACCAGCGCGAGCTATCAGTTCCTCGAGATCTTTCAACGACCAAATTTTTTCCCCGCTTCGTAACTTCATACGTATTCCCCGCTCTTAACCTCTTAAATTCCTCTTAAAGGCCAGATGAAATTCATAAAGTGCTAAAAACCGCGGTGCTCGATCGCTGGCCGGATAAGCCTCGTAAGAAACTCTAATTACAGCGGTCGGCAAAGTGTTAAATCGTGTAGCCATCCGCGCGCGGTACGCGGTTCGCGCGCCGTCTAATTGGATGTTCTAATTACGCACATAAGTAAAATTGGATGGGACGATGAACGGCGTGCGCGATTCATCGGGTACAGGATACGTGAGAAAAATGTTTCCGCGGACGGGAGTGCGTGCCGTGAACACACGGGACCTGCAAGGATGCGGAAACGATCATCCGTGGCGAATGTTATGGCTGCTTTTTTTGATATACGAGAGAACGCGTTTGGATGCAGGATGGATGGTTAAAGGAGTTAGAGGAGTTATAGGAAACCTGGGTGTAGAGAGAAATATTTGTTTGGCAGGGAAAGGATGGGAATACTGTTATGTGGGGTTGCGTTGGGTGGTGGACAGACGTAGTGTGGAGGGTGTATAGGGAATTTTGAGGTTATGAATAAATTATATTTTCGGTTTTCGAGGATTTATTGTGAACATTTTTGGTGTAATAAATTTTCAATATTATTGAAATTATGTATATATGTAGTGATTATTGTGTTACATGAATGTGTTGATTGGGAAAGAGAATATTAGTACATAGAGGTTATGTGGACAATTTTGAGGTGATGAATAAATTATGGTTTTTGAGGATTTGCTGTGAAAATTTTGGGTGTAATCAATTTTTAAGAGTGATTATTGTAGTGAATGAATGTGATGATTGGGAAAGAGAAAATTAGCATATGGAGGTTATGTGAAAATTTTGAAGTGATGAAAAATAAATTTTGGTTTTTGAGGATTTATTGATGAAAATTTTGGGTGTAATGTAATTTGAGTATTGTGAGTATTGTATTAAATGAAAGTGTTTTGTTTGGGAAAGAGAATATTAGCATGTGGAGGTTATGTGAAAATTTTGTGATGAAAAATAAATTTTGGTTTTTGAGGATTTATTGATGAAAATTTTGGGTGTAATGTAATTTGAGTATTGTGATTATTGTATTAAATGAAAGTGTTTTGTTTGGGAAAGAGAATATTAGCATGTGGAGGTTATGTGAAAATTTTGAAGTGATGACAAATAAATTTTGGTTTCTGAGGATTTATTGATGAAAATTTTGAGTGTAATGCAATTTGAGTATTGTGATTATTGTATTAAATGACTGTGTTGATTGGGAAAGAGAATATTAGGATATGGAGGTTATGTGGACAATTTTTAAGTGATGGGAAATAAATTTTGGTGTTCGAGAATTTATTGACAAAGATTTGAGATGTAATAAATTTTTAATATTGTGATTATTGCATTAAATGAATGTGTCGATTAGGAAAGAGAATATTAGCATATAGAGGTTATGTGAAAATTTGGTGTGATAAGAAATAAATTTATATTTTTGAGGATTTATTAATGAAAATTTTGGGTGTAATAAATGTTTAGTATTGTGATTATTGTATTAAATTAATGTACTCATTGAGAAAGAGAATATTAGCACGTGGAGGTAATAGGGTGACGAGAAATAAACTTTGATTTTCGAAGATTTATTAAATAAAAATTTGGATGTAATAAATTTTTAATATTGTAATTATTGCATTAAATTAATGTGATGATTAGGAAAGAAATATTAGCATGTGGAGATTATATGAAGAATTTTGAGATCACAGGAAATGAATTTCAATTCTCAAAAGATTATTAATTCCAATTTTGAATATTATCGTTATTCTATATATGATATAGTATTTTTAAACGAATGTGTTGATCAGAAAAGAAATATAAGCACGTGGAAATTATGTGGGGAATTTTGAGATCACAAGAAATGAATTTCAATTCTTGAAAGAATTTAAGAATTTATTAATTAAAATTTTGAATGCTATAATTATCGTACATGACGTATTACTTTTAAATGAATTATGTATTCGTTAAAAAAGTGACATTATCATGTGGAAATTAGGTAAAGATTGTCGAATTTCGATTTTCAGAAATTAATTAATTATAAATGTACGTATAATAAATTTTTAATGTGGCACTTATTACATATGACACATCGTTTTAAACTAAATGCATTAATTTATAGAAAGACACTATTATTTAGAAATTATGTGAGAAATTATAAGGTGACATAAAATAAATTTGGATTTTCCCAGAATTACTTGATTATGAATTTGTTATTTTTATTATTCTCATCTATTAGAGTTGATTTTTAAATTTACAATACGTCTCTGGTTTCCAAATAGTACTATGATATTCTGACCTATATGTTTCCTTTCCAATATTTTGTCTTTTCTAATAATAATTATCATTCTGTGAGTACACAAATAACATACGTAACAAAAATAAATGATTAAAATATGAAAATGCCACAAAATGCGAAATAATAAACATATAAGATTCTTTCATAAGAACACTGCCTTTAATCCACTTTTACAATTAATAATAATTCTACTATTTTTAATCATTTGCAATAAATATCCGGTGTCGCCGATTTTCCTTCCAAAATTTAGCAATTTTTCTATTTCTTTTTAAAAATACACTTCCGATCCCACATCGTTCCCACTGTCAACTATGTTGCACTAAACTAAGTTCACACCCCTTTGCAAGATACTTAAAAATTCCAATAAAAATTGGAATACAAAATATTTTCAAATACCTATCGAAATTTTAACACCGAAAATAAGGGAGGAAAAAAGAATTTTATAGGCGGAAATTACGATGATCGCACAGAAGACATAAACTGCCTCGATTTCAAAAGAATAATATTCATAAATTTCGAAGAGTGTAATATCGTAATTCAATTTGATTAAAATTTTGTTTAAGACATCATGAGACTTATCATTAAATGTCTCACATGCGTATGCAAAATCGGTTAGTTTTCTTTTATTTGTCAGCGTGCTCACTCTCAGCTGTCTCATAATAGGCCCATAATTATGGCTGTTATACGCTATTAGCTGTCGGGACTCGCGTGCAGTTTAACGTAAGAATTTACGTAGCACGAATTCCAGAATGTTGATATGCTTAATGTAAAGAGGCGAGCAAATACCGATGCACGTTTAACCAGAATGGACACAAAAATTTCTTAAATCCGGGAGAGGTACCCCAATGAATATTTAATCTCTCTATCTTCATTTGTAAATCGTTTAAGATCGTTATAAAAATGTTCCCTCCCGTCAAAGTACATTCAATAAAGTTCGTTCTTCACTTTATAAATATGCAAGCCAACCTTTCCTGTATTTAAGTCCTTCAGAGACGAGGGATCTGAATTATACCTTTTTTTAAATTTTTTTGGATAAATTTTTATGCAAATGTATAATGGATCTGTGATTAGCAATTTATATTTCGATACAATGTTAATTTTAATTTGATATTTTTTTGCATTAGCAAATTGGTAAAATTATGGCAATTATTTATGTAGTGAGATGATATTTATTAATATTCTTTTGTAATTAATTTTATTGGAATATATGGGTCAAGAATCCTGATATTGTAATTTAATTTAATTTTAATTTAATATTCAATTTAACTTTTTCTCTGTTAAATCCTTCAGAGACGAGAGATTTGAACTCCATTTTTAAACATTTTATGAAACAAATTTGTATACCAATGTAAAGTATATATTGATATAAATTTAGCAATTATTTACATAGTATAATGAAATTTATTAAAATTCCTTTGCAATTAATTTTGTTCGAATATATGGTGTTTACATCTTAATATCAATTTTAATTTGATATTTCTTGCATTATTAAATTCATCAAATTATAGCAATTATTTATGTAGTGAAATGAAATTTCAATTGAACTCCATTTTCAAACATTTTTTGAAACAAATTTGTGTACCAAAGTAAAGTATATTTTGATAAAAATGTGAATTTCTATTTTAATTTGAAATCTTTTATATTATAGACTGAATAAATTTAGCAATTATTTACAGTATAATGAAATCTATTAAAATTATTTTGAAATTAATTTTGCTCAAATATATGGTGTTTAAAACTTAATAATAATGTAAATCAATTGAATATGTATTTAAACGAAATGTTAATTATAAAATAGAGCAGTTTTATATAATTTTGAGTGCAATTTATTATTATTGAAGGTAATATTTTTAGTAGAAATAAATGCTGACAAATGAATTATATATCATACTATAGTTCATATACTAGTATATACTATAATATTCTATATTATTATATAGTATTATTAATTATTAAGTATATTAATTATTATTAATTACTTAGTATACAATTATTAATTATATATTATAATTTACAGTAAAGTGTAATTTATATTAATTTACAACTTTCATTAATAATTTCTGATAAATATATTTTTAGTTCACAATTTTCAAATTTTATTTGCAAAAATTTATTGTCGCTACTCGAGACTTTTAATATACTATAAAAGATATACTACCATCTACAATAGTGAAATAAAATAGCAAACGCGACACTGTCAGGCAGAGGAATTTTAACTGATATTTAATATCAAAGAAGATAATGCAATAATGTCAGTTATTACCGTACACATATTTATCTAAAAGTTGACATAAATCGTCTACCAAGTCGAATACTTTCCTACGTCATTCTCCATGATACGTATAATTATTGAGCATAAATCATGAACTTCTGACTCAATTACAAAGAACCATAAATTTTGAGTTATAAACCGAAGCAATGTCAAAAATAATATTGGAACTTTGTTATGTTGCTCGGTGAACATTGCCATAATCTAGAGGTCGTTAACATATTCCCATAAGCGAATCGAAAATCGTTAAATTTAACTATGATTTATCGCCCTACGATAGTTTATAAATAACATAAATGGAAATAAAACTGAATTTTGAAAATATGAAATATTCCAAATTTTGAAAGACTTACAATAATTGTAATTAATAATCTATAATTTATCATTCTAAGTACCTATACATTTGAAACGAAAATGTCACATATTGGTGTTCCCATGTTCAATTATTACTAATTAGCAGTATTAATTTAATAATACCGTGATAGCAATGGAATTTTGAACTTTATCCAAAAATGATTTTAATAATATATATTAACAATAGTAATTTACAATTTCTAAATAATACAAAATAATAAATTATTGTTTAATGTTTATACATTCTAATGTCCAAACTCCATTATTATTACTTCAGTAATATTAATTTTATACCACAAAAATAACAACGAGGAAGAATTTCGTTCACTTTTCTCCTGTAGTCCAAAATAGATCATAACTCGATAAAAACCATAATCGCGCAAAATCGAGCAAAACTCCCTTCACCCGAAACAGTTTCGTAACACGATCGATGTCGCAACGCTTTCAACGAATTTATCAATCCTAGAAACCCAAATCTGCACAAAAAAAGGAAAAAAAAAAAAATCAAATTGAAGAAGGTGTATAAATTATCTCGATCAATTATCTCCGCTCCAAGGAGAGCCAAGCAGTGCAAAAAACGACGACAAAAAAATCATAATTTATTTCCCAAGTAAATTAAAGCCGATAGAAAGAAATTTGGTACGAAAATGACTGCTGTCTACGTAAGACAATTAGCGCGCGATAGTAACGGCGGATCCATCAGTTTCCCGAAAGACCCATAACATCCCGTGTAATGAAGAGCTCCCGAGCGAGCAAGGACCGCGCCGCGATTGACCGGGATAAAATATCGACGCGTCGAAAGTCCGGCGCGGGGAGACGCTCCTCTGGAGCAGACCATGGTACGAGGTAATTACGGTGAAAATAACGACGGTCACGTTACCGGGGCACCGCGAGTCGAGCGTAGACACGAAAATAATGACGACCAGGATAATGATGATGAACGCACGGAAAGAGAAAGGCTGCGAAACGAGCAGAGGCGAGGCCAAAGCCCCGGCCAAACAGTTTCAAAGTCAAACAAATGGAAAGAAAAGTACCAAACGCAATAGAAGGGGTACCCGGTGCGTACGAGGCAGCGCGGCCGCGTGGTGGGGATAGCGGGACCGCGGCGCGGTGGTGGGGAGCGCTGGAAGGCAGCGCGTGGTGGGGACGGCCGACGGGAGCGAGCCGCGCGGCCAATCGCGGCCAAGCGACGATCACGGAGGCGTGGCGAGGGCCTCGGGCCCGCTTCTCTCGCGTCTCGCCGCGTCCAATCGCAGCGTGGCGGCGCTCGGGCCCCGTTTCCGCCGGGAGCCGATTGCTGCCGCGTCTTTTACGAGGAATCACAATAGTTTACTGGCTCCGTGGAAATAAAACTGCCATTCCATCCCGACGACTGCTCCCCTGTGTCTTCCTTCCTCCTCCCTCCTTCTCGCGGCACCGTCTCGCGCGCTTCCACCACGCGTACCTTCGCGTCAGGGTTTCTCGAACGCCTCTCAGGGCCCCGTTTGCTCGTTTTGCCCGTGCTCACGCTCGCGGGCAGATGCGAGATGCCGCCTCGCTCGTTCGCCACGGATCCGCTTTTTGAACGGCGTTTCACTTTTAGCCGGCCGTTCGCGTTTACCCTGATCGTGATCATCGACATCGAACAGTATACAATGTTGCAAGTCGCGCGCCGGCATGTAATTTCCTCGCTGGCCAGCCGATTATCGGTCTGTCTCGGGCTGAGACACGTTTAAGGAGGAACGGGGTAACCTTGAGACCGCGTAATAACGACACAGTTTAATCCCGGCCCGTGAAAACGTACTCGTCAGCCGCTCCAGTTCTTACGGAACGCATTTTATGACGGGGAATTAAGAATGAACGAGACTGCCGTCACGGTGTATCGATGGTTGCCGGGGGTTCTGTCGGCAGACGATCCTTTCGCGCGGGCAATCGCGGTGTTCGAGCAACGGGAAAGTCCACGCAGCTTTTCGAATGCATCCAAGATGCTTTTTGGCAACGGGATTGCCGATGAAAGTCGGTCAAGCGTTTGACGGCCTCTTAGGCTTTTGTTACTCTTTTCGCTCTCTTAGGGTTTGCGGCTCTCGAGAATGCTCTTGAACCTGTACTTACCGCCGCTCTGGCAGAGGTGAAAATAGAATGCACCGACGATTGCAGAGTTTGGCAGGTTTTCAACCGAAGATGTGGGGGATCGGAGTATCCGCAGTCGGACAAAATAACTATGCAGTTTCTGGGTCATACTGAGTCTGCCAAGCCTAAGCATATTTTTTAATCAAATTTTGTAGACACTGATATCTACGTGTACTTCAGTGTATACAAAATTGGGCACATTTAAACAGGTCATTGAGAGTGAAATTATATAAATTCATCGTTCTGAACCTTTGTTCTAGATTTTTATCTTTATTCCCTTTTTCTTTTAGTGATTTTACTAATTTTATTGTTGCATATTTTATAGTTATCTTTTTCTTTCTATTTCTGTGTTCATCATTGGCAGAATTAACACTTTGCATTCGAGAGATGACTCCTGGTCGCCATTTGCTTTGATGTTGTAACTTAAATAATGAATAAGAGACGATAATTATATTAATAACAACTATACACGAAGTATTACAATAAAATAATTCTATTCGTTCATTTCTCACACAAATACATGATTTTTCTTTTATATTTCAGCATAAAGAGTATCAGCGATCATATAAAAATCGAAAGACAGCTTTGAATTCCTGCTTCTTCAGAAGAAAAAAGTCTTGGAGTGCAAAAGGTTATTTAAAAAATTGAATAAGAATTTATTTTTATTAAAGTCTGCTAGATATTGATTTTTGCATGTTGTGTAGAAAATTAGGTACGTTTAAAGAAGCCATTGAGAGTAAAATTACATAAAATCATTATCCTGAACCTTTGCTGTAGATATTTATTTATATTCTCTTTCTCTTTCCTTGATTTTATTAATTTCATTATTGCATATTGTGTATTTATATATACTTTTTAATATTTCAGTGACCATCTTTAGTCCCTGTACTGAATAAATAAATAAAAGAATTAAGAAATTGAATATATGTCACACTTTACTCTTAAAATTGCACTCTGTCATTGCGAAATCAACGTGAAACTCGTGACAATCGTGCAAATAATCAGGTGATCATGTTAGAATACCTATTAATGGAACCAATGTATCTGACGATTAGTAATTTTATATTTTTGCAGTGAAATCGTTAATAAAATTAAACACTGAAGTTAATAATGGATTTAAATTTTTGTGGAAGTCAGCTGTCGGAAGGAAACATCGTCTGATCCTTTTATAAGGATCTTAGAATTGGAGAATTTAGAGACGCAGCGTAATCCTCGTACAACTTGAAAGTTGATATAAATCGTTCTGTTCTCGAGAGGTATCAAATATATGCAATATGAAATATACGACGTTCGAACGCAGACTGGGGTGGAACGATTTGGTATCGGAAGTTGGGGATGAAAAACGATCAGGCGCTGATCTTCTGGCAAGGACCTCTCAGAGTTAATTTCAGTGGTTCGATATAATTCTAGAGGGATACATCTGTTCGATTATTTTTCGGTTATAGTTCGAAGTATCACGTTTACTTTCCAGTTATTCCAATGAATATTCGTTAGGAACATGATACATAGAGTAAAATTGATAATAGATGAATAAATATAATTTAAAATTGAAAATATCCGATAAAAAACAAACTGGCAATTTCAAGTGTAATATAAAATATCATTCGAACATCTGGGGGAAAAAAAATAAATGGAAAATACAGGAACATTAGTTAGAAAACGATCCATATAGATCGAAGATCGTAGATCCAATCAGAAACGCGTCATAAATATCAATCAAGAGATCTCTTCCAAACATCAAAATAAGGAATCAGAAATATAATAAACTAAAAATACTATGACATTAGTTACAAAAAAGCTGTCTATAACTCGAAGATCATAGATTCAACCAAAAACACATAATTAATATCGATCACGACGTACGAAACCTTCTGCAAACACATAAAAAGAAATACAGTAACCTAAAAATACTATTACACCAGTTACAAAATGCTCTCTATAATTTGAAAATTATATATATAATCAAAGACACAACAAATCTTCTCCAAACAACAAATAAAAATTTAAAAAATTCTATCACATCAGTTACAAAACGCTCTTTACAATCAAAAGAATTATAATTATAAGATAAATTATAATTAAAAGATCATAGATGCAATCAAAAACATAACCAAATCTCCTTCAAACAACAAAAAAGAATTTTTTTAAATAAAAAATACCATCAGTTACAAAACTCTATCTAACACTCTCTCTCTAACTCAAGATTGTAGATTCAATCAAAAACACATAATTAACATCGATCACGACATAAAAAACCTCCAAACACACAAAAAAAGAAATACAGTACCTTAAAGTACGATCATATCAGTTACAAAATGCTCTCTACAATTCAAACATCATAGATATAATCAAAAACAACCAAATCTCCTCAAAACATCAAAAAGAAACAATTTTTTTAAATAAAAAATACCATCACATCAGTTACAAAACTTTCTCTCTCTTTCTCTCTCTATATATATATCTTTCTCCCTAACTCAAGATCGTAGATTCAATTAAAAGCACATAATTAATATCGATCGCCACATGCAAAATCTGCTCGAAACACCAAAAGGAAAAAAGGAAGCTGAAAAACACGATCGCATCCGTTAGGAAACGCAGCCTGCAAATCGAAGATGACTCAACAATCCAGCCCTCGGAACTCGGCCAAAACCTCGAGACTCTCCTGCTTGCGGTGAAAAAAACGCGGCAGAAGAGGAGAGAGAGAGAGAGAGAGAGAAAGAGAGAGGAGAAAGAGAAAGAAGGGAAGAAATCGGCCTTTCGGAGGACTTTCGTTCCTTTTCTTCTTGCGTATCAGCAAATTTCGGGGCGGGAATAAAAATGCGCAGCATCTCGCCTCGAAGTCTACCTCCCCCTCCCTCTCTCTCCCGGCTCCTAAAAGGGTCCTAATTTTCCTGCACAGAGAGGGGCCCTGGTCCCTTCGCAACGCCGCCCCTCCCTTCCCCCTCCCCGCGCCATTCACCGTTTCACATTATGCACTTCACCCGTGCACCTGTGCAACGCCGGCTCCCCCCGAAAAAACACACAATGCCACTTGTCCCGGTGTGCAACCCTCGCGTGGGGTTGACGGCCAACAATAGGGGCGATGCGGGATTCCTGTGAGTACCTTGACAGTGATTTCGACGCGTTCCAACGGGGACCGCTGCCACCATGGGGTGGACAATGGAATTCTTAAATAGAACGAGCGTGCATGCTTCCTTTTGCCTCTACGTACCAGGGTAATGAGGGAGGATGCGTGTCCGATTGGATCTTCGTGGAGCTGGCTCCTACATGGGGTCCGGAGATGTTCCATTTTGTGGAGATTAAGGTGTGACTGAGAGAGGGTGGACGCAGCTTTTGCTCGTTGCTAGGTTGTGGGATGATCCTTCGGGATGTGGAAATGTTTGGATTAATCGTGATTAATTATTAACCCTTCGCACTCTTTGGATTTTTTGGCTAGAGAAGAGTAGAAATTCAAAGATTCTCTACAAAAGAATTGACGATACTTTTTCGAGCAGTAAATAAAGAATTGGATAATAATAGAATTGTAGAATTATTTGATTTCGATACCTCGCACACTGTTACATTACGTTAAATTTGATATATTAATTAATATCGAGCTTCGAAATTTTATGAAATGGCGACTGAAGCTCACCTCTCGAGTGCAAAGGGTTAACTATGGTTTGATTCGTTTTGATTTAACTATGGTATAGATACTCAGAACTTGATGCAGTAGTAACTAGAAAATGAAAATATGTGACACGCAGCGTTCATCGTTACAAGCACAGAATTAATTTTCGTACACCCTGTATTAATAATAAATTAAATAATAATTCGTATACCCAATGAATATAAAATAGTATAAAAATATATACAATATAATGAAAATTAAACAGAGCAGACAATTAAACAGAAAATATACTGTAATTTTTCAGTACGGTTATAACAGTTATGGTCTCTGAATTTAACTATGGTTTGGTTCGTTTTGATTTAACTATGGTATAGATACTCAGAACTTGAAACAGTAGTAACTAGAAAATGAAAATATGTGACACGCAGCGTTCATCGTTACAAGCACAGAATTAATTTTCGTACACCCTGTATTAATAATAAATTAAATAATAATTCGCATACCCAATGAATATAAAATAGTATAAAAATATATACAATATAATGAAAATTAAACAGAGCAGACAATTAAACAGAAAATATACTGTAATTTTTCAGTACGGTTATAACAGTTATGGTCTCTGAATTTAACTATGGTTTGATTCGATTTGATTTAACTATGGTATAGATACTCAGAACTTGAAACAGTAGTAACTAGAAAATGAAAATATGTGACACGCACCATTACTTTATATACAATATCGTCCTGATTTACTCACAAAAATTAGACCAAACCTCAAGCAGGCCCAAAACAAAGAATCTCATCAAATCTCAAATATAACGAGTTATTAACCCTTTGCACTCGACGACATTTTCGTTACAGAAAAATAGTAATTCGAAGGCTTTTTGTCATAGAGTGGACGAAATTTTTAAAATGGTAATTGAGAAATCATACGTAAATTAAGACGTGGAATTATTTTTCTTCCACATTCCACGCATCGTTAGTAATTTTATATTTGATATATTAATTAACGTCGATCTTTAGAATTTGATTAAATGGCGACTGAGAGTCACCTCTCGAGTGCAAAGGGTTAATCCTCGTCGTAGTATTTAATACCTAAAATCGAAAACCATGTGGTCCACTTTATTACACGACTAACACCAATATCACGTTAGCTAGAATATCATCGAATCTGTCGATTTACTCTGAAAAATTAAACTGAAATGACAAACGAAAAATCCGAAATGAAACTATAATACTTATTAATTCTCATCATAATGTTTAGTGTACCTAGAAATGCATAGTCCTAGTTAATCCTCGTCGTAGTATTTAACACCTAAAATCGTAAACCATGTGGTTCCCTTTATTACACGACTATATATCATCAAATCTGTCGATTTACTAACTTTATTTCCTTCACAATGGCAAACGAAAAATCCGAAATGAGACTATAATACTTATTAATTCTCATCATAATGTTTAGTGTACCTAGAAATGCATAGTCCTAGTTAATCCTCGTCGTAGTATTTAACACCTAAAATCGTAAACCATGTGGTTCCCTTTATTACACGACTATATATCATCAAATCTGTCGATTTACTCTGAAAAATTAGACTAAAATGACAAACGAAAAATCCGAAATGAGACTATAATACTTATTAATTCTCATCATAATGCTTAGTGTACCTAGAAATGCATAGTCTTAGTTAATCCTCGTCGTAGTATTTAACACCTAAAATCGTAAGCCATGTGGTCCCCTTTATTACACGACTATATATCATCAAATCTGTCGATTTACTCTGAAAAATTAGACTAAAATGACAAACGAAAAATCCGAAATGAAACTATAATACTTATTAATTCTCATCATAATGCTTAGTACCTAGAAATGCATAGTCCTAGTTAATCCTCGTCGTAGTATTTAACACCTAAAATCGTAAGCCATGTGGTCCCCTTTATTACACGACTATATATCATCAAATCTGTCGATTTACTCTGAAAAATTAGACGAAAGTGAGGAACGAAAAATGCAAAGTGTAACGACCTATTAATCCTCATCCCGGTGCTTAATACCTAGAGACGAAAACCGATCGGTCCCCCTTTGTTGGGCGGCCGATACAGGTAATCCACGAAGAATCTGGTCGAATATCAGTCCATTGGTACCTATGTCAAACAAAACGACCCTTCGACCACGACGAGACGTCGCCGGAGTATTGGATTTCTTCGACGAAAGAACCCGTCAGAATTCCTAACCAGAACGACATCCTCGAGTCGAGGTGTCCGTTTTCTCGTTCCACTTTATCCACTTTACCCGCCGAGCCCTTTTATTTCATTCCACGTTCGCGTGTTCCCCTCGACTCCTTCTTTTCCGTCCCCCGTGCCACATGTCTTGCACTCCGGACACGTAAGCCCGGAGCACGAACCCGAGGATCGCGAGCAACGCGAATAAGGGCTGAGAGATATCGTAATAAATCTTGTTAGAGTCCTTCCATCCAGTTCTCCGCAGATAATTCCTCACGGGAAACTACCTGCACGTGTGTGTGTGTGGGTTATTAAAACGGCTAATGGCACACGTGCGTCGCTGTCCCGGCCCGATCAACCAACGTAATCGATGGGAATTTTCGGACCAACTTTGAAAATTAAATTTATGGAAATTATACGTTCATTCGTGATTCTCATCCTCTCTTTTTCCCGTCTTTCTCTGGATCGAGTGTATTTGTTTCGACTTCGCCACGTCGATTGGTTGTTCAGGTGTTGGCGTGAAAAATGGCAGCTTATATCGAAGTGTGGATGCACGATGTGTGTTTAAAGACCAAATTTCCTTTTTATTTCACATTTTCTTCGTTTTTATATGTCACTGAGCGTGTTAATTTGCTACGATTAATTTCGAAGCACGAAATGTGGATGTTTGTGTTGAATTTAAAGATTGAAACGTCAGTCGAGTATCGTGGGACTGAAATTTTTTAAAATTTGGAAATGAGGAGTTCGAGTGGAATTTAATGAGTAATTGGAGTGTGAAGATGAAGATGTTTTAATTAATATTTATTTAGGAGGGAACAAAGAGTGTATTCGAAGTTTATAGAAGATGATGATTTCACTGTACCATATCTGAGATAATAATATTATTATTGTATTGTTAGTTTAGTATATAATTTGATATATGAGTATGGAAATTTAATATATTCCGTTATTGTTTAAACAGAGTTATATTCGACAAACATAAATTTAAAAAGAAATTCGTGTGAACCTAAATTCATTATTATGTAAACCTAGTCAAACTATCACAAATTTCTCTGAATTTCGTGAATAATTACAGTGTCTTCGAACTAACTACGAATTTTTAAAAAAATATTCATGATTACAGTTTTAGCATTGTTCAAGCCAGATCATACTGTCATAGACACCCACAGACCCCAAGAATATTAAAAGGGTTAAAATAAACTAAATTACTATGCATCTATGAATTATCAGAAGAATATTCATTGATGACTATCATATTACCAAAAATTTATCTAAACCCAATAAATAATCACTTCCAACAAATCAAATCAATTATGTATCTATAAATTTTTACGAATATTCTTTCATCTTTATTGAAACCAAATCATACTACCACTAACTCGTCTAAAATCCAACAATTAGGCTACTTTCAAACAAATTAATTTACTATTCCATTACAAATTGTCAAAAGAATAATGAACCATTTCAGAAACTTCAAAATCCACGCTTCGTTGCAGAAGTAAAACGGTCCCATCTCACCTCCACTCGGGCCCAAAACTGAAATATTCACCCTGACCCTAAACCAGCCACCCCCTGAACCGAAACACTCCGAAACCTTGGAAGTGATCGCAGAATTCGTGAAAAATCGTACTCTGGCTGGAGGAATCCCACGTCCCGGTGACCAGGCCCAAGCAAGTCCCCGCGGCAGGGGAAACGGCACCTCGTTCGAGATCCGTGGCTTGCTTACAGGGTGTATATCTCGCGGCCGTCCGAAAATATCTAAAAATAAATAAGCGTGCCCGTTCCCCACGTAGAGAGGCCGTGGTGCAGCACACGTGTGCCGCCGTTGACGAGAGAGGGTCGAAGGGCCCAAGAGGACGGAGAGCGCGAGGAAAAGGACGAACTGTGAGCGAAGAGCGAGCAAAAGAGAGACGCAGCGAGTAAAATCGAGCCACGAGACCGAGAAGGAAAAACCTGGAGCATCTCTAGCTGCGAAAATGAGAGAGAGAGAGAGAGAAAACGATGAAAAGCAAAGGAAGGTGAAAAGAGTAAAATCGGAAGCAGCTTAAACAACCGTGTGTATATGAGAAAAATAGACAGAGAGAACAAGAGCGACGGAGTAAAATCGGAAAAGAGAGAGCAAGAAACACTTTAAACAACCGTGTACTACAGAAAAATAGAGAGAGAGAGAGAGAGAGAGAGGATGACAGGGAGCAAAGAAAGAAAAGAGACTAACGTAGAAAATTTTAAATCGAGTGTATAGGAGAGAGATTGAAAGAGAAAAAGAAAGAGAGAGCGAGGAGAGGGAAGGGAGAAAGGAGGACTCGCGGAGAAAGAGAGAGACAAGGTGGGCACAAAGGGTGTGGAGGGGTAAGGGAAGCACGAACAGAGGAAAGATGAGGCGAACGTGAGTCCCGGCGTGGGAATAAGCGGCAGGTGCGCGACGGCGCTACCGGGGAGCCACTTGTGGGGGCACAGTCCCCCCTCGATGGGCCCCCTCCGTGCCACGGAAAGCCACGGCGCTGAGACACGCCGGGGCCCCTCTCTCCGGCCCTTCGTAAAGTAATCAAAAAGTATTGCACGTGTAAAATCGATCCGTAAGCTACGGGGCCCCCGTAAGAGTCCCAAACTCGGTCCACTTCGGCTACCCGCCGGCCGTCCCCACCCTGGCCCACGGCGAACCAAGAAATCGAATTTCTTCCTGCCGCTTCGCAAACGCGGCGAAAGAACCGCGTTTTCTACCCCGCTTCCTGCTTTTTCCACGAACGCATCAGTTCGAGAGAGAGAGGGAGAGGGAGAGAATGGGACTGTTGAGAGGGACTGTTCGATATTTGCACTGTGGAACGTTGGTTATGCGAATTTTGATCGCATCCGATTAAACGCGTTAAAAATTCCTTCTTACAATCTGCCGTGTTTTTCTTCAGCACTGAAAGAAGAATCGAAAGAACGAAATGCCAAGAGATAGGGACGAAGACTGTGAGGAAACACGAATATTTATTCCACTGTAAGTCGGTAACGTCCTGTGTTTGTTTACCGACTAATGATGTATGCAAGTATGAGTGTGTGTGTGTAAGAATGAACGTGAACGTGCACGTGTGATGCGAGCTGTTATGGTTTTAGTTCTCAATAACACCTAATGTAACAAACATCGCGTGCACCGAATATCAAGTGAAATAGATATCAAGTAAAACTGTTGCAGTTAGTAAGTAAAACCTACGTAAAATCCTATCAAAGACGAAGGAAAATGGACGGATAGATTGGTAGAATGATAGACAAATAGATGGGTAGATAGGCAGACAGAGTCAGAATGAGAGAGGTAGATAGACAGGCGAACAGAGAGAGTGAGAAACACAGTCAGTCTGACAGACATACAGACAAATAGGCGGATAAACTGATAGACTGATAGGCTGATACAGAGACAGACAGAGACAGTGAGAGAGATAAATAAACAGGTGAATAGAGGCAGAGTGAGGAAGACAGACAGACAATTAGTAAGACAGGGACAGAAACAGAGATACAGACAAAGACTGATAAACTGATAAACAGATAAATAGAGACAGAGTGAGAGAGATAGATAAATAAACAGACAGAGACAGGGAAAAAGATGAAGGAAAATGGACAGATAGACCGATAGACTGATAGACAAATGAACTGGTAGATAGATACACAGAGACAGAATGAAAGAGATAGAAAAACAGGTGGGATAGAGAAAGTGAGGAACACAGGCAAACAGACTGACAGACATACAGAAAAATAGACTGATAGACTGATACACAGGCAGTCTGAGACAGTGAGAGAGATAAAGAGATAGGTGATTAGAGGAACAGGCTGAGTAAGGAAGACAGACAGACAGAGACAGAGACAAAGACTGATGAACTGATAAACAAATAGATAAGTATAGAATAGAGTCTAGATATAAAATATAAATACACACAAAATAGAGTATAAGATAGACAAATATAGACACAGTAAGAGAGATAGACAGACAGGCAGCCAGAGGCAGACTGAGGAAGACAGACAGACAATCAGCCAAACAGAGGCAGAAACAGAAATAGAGACTGATAAACTGACAAATATACAGATAGAAACAGAGTGAGAGAGATAGACAGACAGACAGGCACAAGAACAAGGACAAAGACAGAGACAGAGATAGATAGACAGCCACACAGTGATAGTCATTTATAGTCATATATAGTCTGTCACTCATATAGTCATATAGTCCAGATAGTCACAAGGACAAGGACAGAGACAGAGATAGATAGATAGCCACACAGAGATAGTCATTATAAATAGTCATATATAGTCACATATAGTCCATCACTCATCTAGGCATATAGTCTAGATAGTCATATATAGCGTATCACTCATATAGTCATATAGTTTAGATAGTCACAAGGACAAGGACAGAGACAGAGATAGATAGACAGCCACACAGTGATAGTCATTATAGATATTAATATATAGTCATATATAGCCTGTCACTCATATAGTCATATAGTCTAGATAGTCACATATGGTCTATCACTCGTATAGTCACATAGTCTAGATAGTCACATATAGTCTATCACTCGTATAGTCACATAGTTTAGATAGTCACATATAGTCTATCACTCGTATAGTCACATAGTCTAGATAGTCATATATAGTCTATCACTCGTATAGTCACATAGTCTAGATAGTCACACATAGTCTATCACTCGTATAGTCACATAGTCTAGATAGTCACATATAGTCTATCACTCATATAGTCACATAGTCTAGATAGTCACATATAGTCTATCACTCATATAGTCACTTAGTCTAGATAGTCATATATATAGTCTATCGCTCAAACAAGAACAAAGTGAGAGAGATAACCAGACAGAATAACAAAGACAAACATAAAATAAGAGACAGAAAAAGAGAGAGAGAGAAGGAGAATTGAGAAGCAAGAGAGTTGAGTGCATGAGAAGGAGATGGATTATTTAGGCGGGAGATCGCGCGTCGCCCATTCCATGGTGGCCACCGCGTGTTAAGGGAGAAGTCCGTGGAGAGACGTGATTGCCCGGGTAATGGAACATAGCGCAGCGGAACGGGGTTCGCCGGATTGCATCCAGAGGAATCGTACACGCTCGCTCGCTCGCTCGCTCGCGGGGTTATTGAATTTTAAACACTCGCGAGTAACAGGTGTGGACGCCGGTATTCCAGAAGCGTGGCGACCGTCGCTTTTGTCTTCGCGTGTCATTACGGCGAGTCCGAGCGGAGGCTGGATTCGAGATAAGTCCGAACAATAGGATCCGTGGCCTCTAACACGGTGGCAGAGAGAGATGCGAGAATGCTAGGGAGATTTTATCCAGGGCCCATCTCAGCCTTGCGGCGAATTTATTAAGGGTTCGGCCAGATAATTTCGTTCTATGTTTTCATCTATCCTGCACTCCGCGTATTTCATGCCCGACCAGTTTTATTTTTATTTCTCTTCTTCTTCTGCTTGGGAAAGTTGCAGCTCCAGTTCGGATCTTACGAGGGTTGTTTTTCGTTCATTTTGTTTACTCAGATAGTATTTGAGATGACAGGCTGAGTATTTTTGAGAGAGATTATTCGACCAGATTTATTATTATTCGATAATCGATTGTTGGGATTCGATAACTAGGTAGTTGCTTTTTAATAGTTGCTTTGCACTACAATCACGAAGCTAACTTGTTTCTTCATGTCAAATTTCAAGATTATAAGATACTATTATCATGCTAGCATAATTATATTTGTGGGGTTTTAACAAAATTCGAAAAATTTCGAGATTTTTATGGAATTTTATCGTGGATGGAATATGTATATATATATATATGTGGGTAACTATAATTACATGCTACTTCAATATATGATTTTTCATAATTAAATCATAATGCTAGGGCAAGTTATATAAAACTTTCAAAAGTTTCGATTATAGCAATTTTTATATCGAAAATTTATGGGGTTTTATTTTGGGGTTCAATATTTATGGGATTTTAACAAAATTAAAAAAATTTCGAGAATTTTATGGAATTTTATCGTGGATGGAATATGTATATAATATATATGGGTAACTATAATTACATGCTACTTCAATATATGATTTTTCATAATTAAATCATAATGCTAGGGAAAGTTATATAAAACTTTCAAAAGTTTCGATTGTACCAATTTTAATACTGAAAATTTCTTTTTCATTATAAGGCGTAAATTATTGTTTCAAAATTATACTGAGTTTTGTATTATATTTTCTGCAATATTAATTATAAAATTGTGTTAAAAATTACAATTGTACTTATTAATTGTGTATCATTATTAATGATTAAATTAGAATTAAATTATTAATAATTAAGTTACAATAATGTTTTATAATTATATAGTATATATAATACCCAAAAACAATACAGAGAATTGTAAATTTAATTTCTTTTAATTTCTAATATAGAGGCACTTATTTAAACAATTTCTAAGAAATCTAAAAATAATTAATTTTCCAAAGATACAAGCTAACGGAAGTAAGAATTATCCAAATATAGTAGATACAGAGAAGAATTATAAAACTAAAAAAATTGTATATGATGATATATATATAGATTTAAATATTTATAAATAAAAATAATATATTAATATGATATGAAGATTTATCCAAAAATAATAATCTTATATCCTTTTGCTATACTTAAACATTTCAAAGATACAAAGTACCAAAAATAAGAATTATTCAAAACCCAAGAAATTTGATTATGATATACAATTAATATATAAAATTATATATAATTATAATTCACTATAATAATTAATATATATTACAATGTATATATAATTATGATATCCAATATGACGATACATATAAAAATTCAAATATTAACAAATAAAGATGATATACTCATATGATATGAATATTTATAATATACCCAAACATTTCAAAGACACAAACTACCAAAAATAATTATTATATATACAGAGAAGAATTATAAATAAGAATTATTCAAAACCCAAGAAATTTGATTATGATATACAATTAATATATAAAATTATATATAATTATAATTCACTATAATAATTAATATATATTACAATGTATATATAATTATGATATCCAATATGACGATACATATAAAAATTCAAACATTTACAAATCAAAATGATATATTCATACGATATGAATATTTATAATATACAATACATATAAATATATGAAAATTTATATATCATAAACACAATGAAACAACTATTAAACCAAAATTTTTCAAAAACGCAATTTACCAAAAATAATGAAAACTCTGTTAAAACAGCTGTTCAAAATAATTCCCATAATCTGTACAAAGTGTACGTACGATCTACCCTTCATTTTCAATCAACCTAATACTACACTCGTGCTAGCATACCCATTATTATTTCCAACAGCATCATCCATTACCCTCTTTGTATTTCCTTATCTCTGCATTTAATTACAATCCTGCCTGAAATTAGTTCGACAAACGATCGCAGGGCAAACAAAGGTTCTGTTCTGCTGGTCTCGTGGCGAAACGACGCGTCATTGTGGTGTATTTTTGCTACTAACCGGTTGCCAAAATAAAGTTATCAAAATACAATCGTCAAGCGTGGTTATTAAGTCGGCCGTGCTGCGTGCAAACGAAAATGATTTGCAAAACAGAATGTTTGCTCTGCCCTTCTGGACAGGTACATCGACGAGGATCGGAGTTTTCTTTTCCTTTTTCTTTTTCCTGGCCGGAAGAAAAATATTTTGATGCACGGGCTGGCTTGTGTGTAAAACTTTCCAATCCAGCTCCCTGCTTTCGACTTCTTCGTCCTTTCTTTTCTCGTCTCTGTCGTTCCACCAAAATCTTATGTCATGTCTCGCTCCACTGCGAGGAAACCTTGCTGTCTCGGTAATTATACGAGTGATTTTATTGCGTAATTATTGTGATTGGTTATGTCGGATCAAGCGTGCGTTCAGAAGGAAAATTAATTATTTTGGAAATTTGTTAAATAGTCGAATCTTCGTTTATGCCTATTTTGGTGTGTTATGAATGTATATAATAGATAATATCATGTATTATATAATAGTATACTATAATAATATAATAATATA